>NC_136482.1:39323279-39525779 GCF_053919585.1 Euprymna scolopes
ATTGTCGTCGAACAATAGTTGATGCTTGATTTACATCCCACTTTGTTGAAGGTTTCATATAAAAGGTCCGTATTACTTAAGAGGACTTCAATTGGAGAAATCCAATATATTGATGATATTATATGAGTAAGACAAACAGATTAAAGCTTAACAACTGGGCGTGATCTTAATTTGGTCATTAAATGCATTCCTGTCCCGTATTGATTACACTTTAAAAATGATAGTTTTAAATTAAACGTTATTTGTCTACTTTCAGTGATGTTCAATTATAAGTTCTGAATCTACGAATACATTAATGAGTGAGGTAAGTGGTTTTTCATCCTTTTCAGTCGCATACAAGATCACACACTCACACACCCACACACACGCACACATGTACACTTACACACACATATGTATGTATATATATATATATAAATATATATATATATATATATATATATATATATATATATATATATATATATATACACTTGTGCCCGATATTATTCATACCCCTCGGATCTTTGAGATTTCTATAAGAATATTGCTCAAACCAGAAGGTAGACAATATTAAAGGGATTTCAAACAATAAATCAAGCATAAGCATTTAATTTAAACTCAACAAATAAATAAATTATGCAAGTTTGAAACATTATACAAAGAAAAACAATAATGGAACTAGTTCAAAATTATTCATACCTCTCTTACTAATAGTCAATAGCATGCCATTTATTCTTAATAACTGCCTGTAACCGTTTGGGATATTTATCAACAAGGTTTTTACAAGCATCAACACTGATTTTTGACCATTCTTCAATGCAGTAGTTCTCCAAATCCCTCAAATTTCTAGGTTTCCGCTTTTTAACCTCAGTTTTCAATATGTGCCAGAGGTTTTCGATAGGGTTCAGGTCGGGACTCTGGCTAGGCCATTCCAAAACATTAATTTGATTATCCTCAAACCATTTCTTGACTATTTTGGCAGTATGTTTTGGATCATTATCCTGTTGAAGGACCCAGTTTGGTCCTAAATGGAGCTTCTCCTTATCCTGTCTAATGTTTTTCTGGAGTATCTCCAAATATTGCTCCTTCTTCATGGTTCCATCTATCTTGACCAAACTACCTGGACCACTAGCCGAAAAGGAGCCCCAAAACATTAGGCTACCACCACCATGTTTCACCGTGGGTATGGTGTTCTTTGGGTTGTAAGCTTCTCCTTTCTTCCTCCAAACGTAAGAAGAATCCATATGGCCAAACAATTCAATTTTTGTTTCGTCAGTCCACAAAATACTTGAGAAAACGGACTCTGGAGAATTCACATGGGTCCTAGCAAACTTTAGACGTGCTGCAAGGTGTTTTCCGGTGTGCAATGGAGTCCTTCTTGGTCTTCTTCCTTTCAGACCATTTTCATGCAGAGTCCTTTGCAATGTTTGCCTTGATATTTTTATGCCAGAAGACTCCAGATTTTCTAAAATGTCCTTAGTAGTGGTGGTTGGATTTGCATTAACACTTCTTACAATATTCCTGGTGGCTCTAGCAGACAGTTTCCTTTTCCTTCCTCTACCAATCAAGTTGTTTGTTGTGTGGTGGCTCTGGACTTTTTTGATGATGCTCTGTACTGTTGCTGTAGGGACCTCAAATTTCTTGGAAATTGACTTGTAACCTAAACCATCCTTATGTGAATTCACAATTTTAGTCCTAAGATCATTACTAAGCTCTTTTTTCTTCCCCATTCTAATAATTTTTATTCTTTTATTGGTTTTCAGTTGATATCATTTTAATTTCTGAAAAATGCAAAAAACGAAATGAAATTAATCAAAGGTTGTATAAAAGCATTCAAAATAAGAATCAAACAGGAAACAAACAGTCAGAAACTCGATTAATACTGAAAAAATAAGGGGGTATGATTATTTTTGAACATTGCAGATTTTATAAATAGCTGTATATTTCTTTTATTACAAGTATCCCGAGATTTTAAAATGACGAAAATGATCAGAAGAGGTTTATTAAGAATATGTATCAATATGGACGTAAACAATAAATTCTTACAAAAGTTACACCTAATAAACTCAATTTTCAAGGGGGGTATGAATAATATCGGGCACAAGTGTATATATTAGCATGCGTACCCAGCATTACCTGGGTGGACATGAAGTTCCGTTTGGAACACACCTGCTATAATAATCATTTTCATTATGGGCAACATGGATACACTCACGACAATTCCAACAATAAAATAATGAATACAAACATGTAAATGTAATCGCCCCCAAAAAGAAGAAGAACCTGATGTCCTCTCCATCAGATATTTCGGCAGAATAGATAAAAATAGAGGACATTATTTCCGGGATATTGAACATTGTAAAGCACCCCCTAAAAATAAATTATTAAACATAAATCATTGCAACTTTTCTTTCAATAAAAAATAGCAGTGAATACCCGTATGATCGCAAAAAAAAAAAAAAATAGCCAAGTGATCTACCGAAACTTAATTCCAAAATCAATTAAATTAAATTTTTCGTCATTTTATGTTACTAATGTAATCTTCCTCCCTCCAAAGTAATAAAAATGTTTTTTTTCATATTTCGGGGACTCATTTTGTTTATAAAATTGTTAGGTGAATGTACAGAATGGTGTCATAAAATGTAATTAAACTTATCACTTTTTCATGTTTTAAATTTGATTCCCGCCCCCACCACAAAAATTAAGTTTGGCGATCGAGGGGGCCGAGCAAAACATGACAAATATATTTGTCATGTTTTGCCCCGCATCCTCGATCGCCAAACTTGAAAATAGGCTAGAGATGACAAATCTCTTTGAAGCGTAGTGGCCGAAAGTGGGTGCTAATTTTACGTTACATTTAGATAGAAAAGTGATTCCCGGTTTGAAAATGTTAATTTTCTTTTTTTTTTTTTTTTTTTCAAAATTTCTTCTTTCATATTATTTATAAAGCATGTTTAAACATATTAGTCCCCCAAAAGTAGGTTCTAATTGTTTTTTTAGGAGTTAAACGACGGTGGGTGGTGTTGTAAAACATAATCTTTTTTTAAAATTGGAAATGTAAGTTTGTAATCCATGAGCTTAACGTGAAAAAAAGAAAGAAAATCCAGAGTGGGGGCAGTAGATCTTTATTTTTTTATGTATTAAACGATGCTGGGCCACATCGTAAAAATACCGATTTCTGTATAGTTGTGCAAAGAATGATAACAACAAACAAATGAAACGTTCGGAAGATTTTTAGGGCCAAATAACTCTAATCTTATTTTAAATGCGATGTTGGAAGAATAATTCCAAATAAATTGAATATGTTATCAATATAATTATTGTTTAAAATTTGTTAAATAACAATTTTAAAAAGAACACTTAAAACAATACTCTCGCTAGAAATAGTAATTAACATACCGCTATTTACTAAATTCGATGTAGTCAATGTCATATGCTCATGGCATAATCTCCTAATTTTATGTACTTTGCAAGAATGAACTATAGATACAAATAAATAAAGGAGTATAATAAGGAACGTTTGTATATATTAATCAAATTGTAAACAAACAAACAGGCATGATACGAATATATATATATATATATTATTGATCATACAAACACCATTAGTAACACATAGGCGTGCTGAAATCTCAATTCAGAGAAACCATCTCATCCGAGTAAAAAGAATAATATTGAAGTAAAAATAAACATTTCACATTGTATATCTAAAAGTAGCGTGGATGTTAATTAAACTCTGGAAAAAATGATATGGGATAAAAAGTGAATGGCGAGTATGGAAAATGCATTCCAAACTGGGAAGAATATCTCAGCGAGGTGTTATTACTATAATTTAGTATACGTGTGTAATTATATTTACTTTTATCTTAGGTAGTCATAACTCTTGCTAAATGTAATTGTATTACATACTATCAAGGCTGTCTCTAATTAATGCTTAAAACATTATATATATATATATATATATATATATATATATATATATATACAGAACTACTTTCATCTATATAAACATTTATTCATGAGTATTATTCTGTCTTTAGAACCGATAATAATGATGATAATTTTTCGGGAGGATAATACTATATGTTAGTAACTTATAGATTTATCAACTTGTTCCTTTTATTAAATTTTATTTGTCCCTTCCTCTGCACTATAGTATATAATATATTTCATAATGTTCTATATAGTCTTATGAACATATATAGTATGTTAATGTGTGCACGTTAACAAATACATCTTAGTACAGCTGCTGTCATATCTGCAAGCTAGTAGGTTCATATAAAAATCTGAAGTCAATAACGTTTTATTGTTATTTAAAGATATATATGGACATCAACAATGTGCTTGGCTCCATCGTATGTTTTATTATTACAATTATCGCAGACATATCAATATTTTTTTTTAAAATGTAACCAATATTTCAGTATGGAAATGTGCCTTTAAAGCTTAAAAGGAAATGCTTCCCAACACCCTGGACACCCTCGTCCCTATGCCCCTGTATTTGACACTTTAGATCCTCGACCATGTCCTTTTCAGTACAGCCCAATAAGTCTCCTCTGTATCATGAGAAATGGTTGGAATCTGTTTTAAATCAGAAAGTAGTCATCTTCCTCAGAAAAATTATCCGTGTTAGTGACATGCAATATATAATTTCCGTTCTGCTAAATCTACATCAGATGTGCTGACGTTTATATCTCATAGATTTAGCGAATCTCTCGACAAAACTATCAAAAACAATCGCTCCTTATATATCAAAGTCATATGAGGGCGCATGACATAATGGTTTGCTCAATAAAATCTGCAGCTACTGTATTGCTAAAATATCTTCTCAAGTAATCAATCATTTCTCTCTTATAGGTTTATATCAGTAGTGATTGATTGAAAGAAATCTAAACCTCGCAGTGTTAATGCTAGACTTCATCCTGTGCTAAACTCTCTGTCTAATCTACATCTATCATCTCCCAAAAACAATACATAGACTATTTCTGCTGATGACACTACCATCTATGACAACACTTCAAAGCGTGGGAATATCAAAATTATATGTAATTCACTCTCCTCTGATCTTGAGCCAGATGTACAATGCGGAAAATGTTGTTTATTAATCTTAATACATCTAAAAACAGGCTTCTATCTTTACATCATCAACGTTGTGATCCCTGTTTGGTATCACCAGATATCAAGTGCTTTTGCATGGGGAAGAATCCCTGTTTTAGCAAGCTTCTCTGCCTGATATTAACCCCCGATGATTTGTCGAAGTAACTGGAAAAATGGTGGGATAAATTATACGGATCTAGTAGATATCTCACTACTGATGCAATTAACTACCCCTATAAGTACAAAGAACGGGTAATGATCTTGTATTGTTTTCACATCTAGGCAGGATATGCATGAAGCACATTCTCCCGCCTTGAAAGAGCTTTAAATAGGCTTCGTATACTAGTGTGACATTATGTTGTAAGTGCCACTTCGTGCTCATATATATATATATATATATATATATATATATATATATATATATATATATATATATATTACAATATGCCACCTGCCCAGCCAGAACACAACAGTATGAGGTCATCTTCGAGAAAAAACACACTGAGGAAAAAAAAACACACCTACTTCCAGGTAACATTAATCCTTTGAAGAAAACTTTTCAAGGAAGTATACAAATAGTGTTATATGATTTGATCACTCAAGTGATCAACCAATCGTGTTATAATTTGTTGTCGTTTACCAATATTATATTTCTAGCATAGTTAAAAGTTGTTAAAAGTTGGTGCCGAAAGACTCAAGAAGAGACCGATGACAGCCAGAAATATTTGACACCATCTCGGCCTTTTAATGTTTTTAATACACCAGGGTCTTTGACCTTCACCCCCCCCCGTTCTACAGCATATGTTCTAGATGACCTACATTTAGCTTTTGTTTTTTGCGTCACCCTGTATGCCTATCGTTTGATATAACGTTTCCTACACCCTGGGGTTGGTTTGCTTAACAAAGTAACTCTCACCCAATTAACAATAGTCTCATACTGAATGCTATCCCATGGCGTTTCCAGATTACGCTTCACTGGTTAACGTATAGCGTTCAACAAGTAACGCAAATGTTCTCTTCCATGTAACTCGTTCTCCCAGAAAAGACGGTGCGAACCTGTTTCTGCTTCATTAATTTTTTTCACTGCCAGTGCTGGTCTGAGCTCCAATCTATGATCCCTATTCCCCAGACGTACATGAACAAAACTCGTCTATCTAAAACAAACATTAGTGATTTCCACCAGGTTTATCTGCGCCTAAACCTAAAGGTAAATTCCATGACGAATCTTTCTTCCTTAGAACAGCACGCTTGTAGAACACTGCCCCACGGCTTATCCATTGATACAGTATAACTGTCTTCAAATCTAACGTAAACAAGTATTTATAAGCCTTTAATAAACCAATTTACAATTATTTTGTCAATTAATAACTATTATATCGATTGTGTACTATTGACTAGTGTACACTCATTACTCCTATTGTTTGAATTAGACTCTAGTCTTGACAAATGGTGATCCATTTGTAAATAAAAGTTCACTTACCTTTCTTTTGCTAATATTGAGTTTTATTTTATCGCAGTACAAACAAATACAGTCCTGGTCAAAATCATAAGACCAATTAAGAAAGTAAGCGTTTACGCATATCATCAAATTTTTAATCAAAGAAATGGTTGAAACCATTGCCAAACGGAAAATATGATGGACACAAATGAAATCTGCTCCAATCGAAACCTTAACCCTGATATAATAATGTTCTACCCCCCTGTAGTAATACTAATAATAATGTAATTTACAAATTTGAATGTAGTTGCAGTGCCAACAGTGTGGGTCGAACAACATTAAGATTGGATGGAAGAGTCCAACAACGCGTACCAACATCAGAAACGAGGCGTATCAACAGACGTAATTACCAATACGTTCGGATCTTCAATTAATGACCACCTTATTAAAAAAACCCGGCTTGTGCAGCGACCGTTAGCACGAATTATTTTACAATCTTAACTCGTGCTCAATCATTATTTTTGTTCTTGGAGACTATTCACATGATATCGATTCCCATTCGTATCTTTCCTCCTTTTTTCACTCAAATCCCTCGATACAACTTTGATAAAGCGAGGGAACAACCGGTCAGCTTACTTCCCCATTTTCATTTTCCCCATTTTATTCTCTTCACCCCGTTAATTTTATTTTAAACGTGGATTTTATTTTTACAATTTAATCATGAATGTTCGTCTTCCCTTCATGATTGCATTATATACTTTTTTGACCTCTCAAAAAATCATGAAGTGTCTGCGGGTTTTATTTATATAGGAAAATCGCGCAAATCACTATTTGTTTACGCAAACCACTTTTTGTTTATGTATGCAGATAAGTACTTTTCCTTTCCTTACTTTTTTATCACCGTTTCGCACATTTTAAACCCGTTTTCTCATTTTGATTCGAAATGTAGTTCATGCTTTTTAATGTTCAAAATAAGAGTTCATTTCTGTGTACGTACTAGCAAAAATATTTCAGCGACAACATTGATTCTTTGTGATTTAAAAAAAAAAGTATTCACTTGCGGTCTCATAGTCTTTGGTTCTCGGTATTTATTAAGATATACGCTTCAGCAAAAGTGCTTTCCGTGCCGTTACTTTGTTTTTTCCGCGTTTTCGTCAATTGCTTACAATGAGAAACCATTATCATTTTACTAGTACATTCACCCAATTGTTAGTTCCAAGCGTATAAGCTTTATTATATTGAGTGTAATATATAGTATTTATAGATAATCACATACAATGAGATGAATAGCTTCTTATTTGCCGTAGTCAGTCCACACCTTACATCCCTATAAAAGAAGATGCTTATCCGAAAAGCGAGCTATATCACGTGATGACCGTTTTGTTTTGAAAAAAGGATTGCTGAAGTTTATTTTAAACAAAGTGAATTCTTATTTGTAGCGAAGACGAATGTGTTTTAGCAGATAACTTGTGAATTTGAAATTAATTGCTTTCTTTTCTATATGCAAATGCTAATATTATATGTATTTCAGTTTTTTTTTATATCGCTATTTCATTGTTTTAGTAATTGTAAATCTATGCATTTACAGTTGGAGAGCGGAATCTATCATCATCCCGTCCCTTCAGCACATTTATTGGACGAATATTGTTATTTTTTTAATGGAGAGTAGATAATGCATTGTAGATGCGTTATCGCTAATTTTCACTTCTCCTTATTTGTTCTTTCACTCCTCACTTCTAAGGAATGTTTTTTTTTCTGACAAAGGGCTAATAAAAGCTGTTTACAAGGTCGTAATATTGCGTGAATAGTAGCCTGAAATGTCGGTATTGTTTTTTTTCTATGTCTATTCTTGTGGTAATATCACTAGTAAAGCAGCTGGATGTAAACGTGCTATATGTGCTGACGTTAGCCGCCTGATAGTGAAGGACTCCAACCATGGATTAACGACAGAAGAGGGTGTCCTCTCAGCAGGTGGAAAGTACAAGGGCTGCGGTATTGCCATTTAATGAATGGATTCTGGGCAATGCTGTAGCTTTTGGTGGGCATTCTTTATTACATATTAGTAGGTAATTGTTACGGCGTTACCTTTAAATGTGACACTAAAAAATATTCCTTTCTTTTTCACTCTTACTTCTTCTCTCTCTTACCCTGCTTTAACCAAGTCTGTCGGCCTGTACTTCAAATCCTAAAAATCCGACATGAAATTGTTAAAATAAAATATACGAATAAACCCGAACTACATATTCTAACGTAGACCCGCACTACCATGTGTCCTTTTCAAACATCAGGGCTCTACATTCAGAGGTTAAAACCCAACCGTAGCAGACAATACCGGACCTATTATTCCTAACCGAAACTGGAATTGAACCGACCATTTCCTTATATGAGTTTGTAATTAAATAATATGTAATTTAACACCCAAATCTGGCCCTCAAGAGCGCCATGGACATGGAATATGTGCCTACATTAAAGATGGCTTTCCATGTCATAAAGGCATCTCGAGAGAAGACCCTAATTTACCCTATATGTTCTTCCGGGTTGTGCTTGCTTACACCACTGCGTTTATATTTGCGCTAAATCGCCCCTACAATAATGGAGATAGACTCTTTAAGAGCATATCTGAGTAAATAGACCGCATCATGTCTGGTCATCCTTCGGCTAATATTCACATACGTGGGGACTTCTATGTCAACAATGTGGAATGGTTAACACACTTAAAAAAATAGATGGTAAGAGGAGGTTCTGCCTCGATTTCTCCACTGCTTATGCCCTCATTCAAATTGTTCATTGACCCAACAGTGTACACAACACTGACAGTCAGTATGCAATTATTTTATACCTCTTTCTCACAACTTCCCCTGAGCTATGTTCATCTTCTGTTCTATCTCCACTGGGATCCTACGACAACACGGTGGTATCAGTAAAGATAAATATGAAATGAAATAAGTCCTCAGACGTACCTCTCCATAGTAGAATATATCGGTACCCTATGCCTGATTGGGATAGTTTCCGCTCATTTATAACAGAACTACCTCTTCACTCAATGCATAAAAGAGATATTTCCTCGATGGTATTAGACCTGACGGAATGGTTAATTGTAGATATAGACAGATGTATACCCTTGAAAATATTCCAGGAAAAATCTAACAGCCAGCCGTTGTTCTTTCCAGATTGTGCTGCTGCTATAGCGCACAGAACTCACTTGTTTAATTGCTTCTAACGAAATACGTACTGAGAATAAAGCTGCCTTCAGAAATTCCGGTAACCAATGTAAAAGAGTAATAAAAACCGCACGAAAGTTGTATGCACATTCTGTTAAATCCAAACTAGCTGAGGAGCGGCTATGTTCCCATCAATGTTGGCAAATTGCAAACAGCGTCCTGAACAGAAGTGTGTGCTCTATCCCAACCATCATCAATGGACCTGAGGTAATCTCGTTAGCATTATACAAAGCCAGACTCTTTGCCAAGATCTTTTCAGATAATTCTACCGCATGCCCCCAAGGTCATCAACCACTCGTATGCCCTCCTGTAATAGAAAACAAGCTATGCGAGGTACATATATCTATGCATGATGTTGCCAAGCTAATCAAGAACTTTGATACCAGTAAATCAACTGGCCCTCGCAGCATTTCAATTATAGTGTTGAAAAAGCTTCAACCATAACTAGCCCCCTACTTACACACTTGTTTAAGCGTTGTCTTAAGGAAAATTGCTTCTAACACCCTGGAAGACTTTATAAGTATGCCCTGAATTTAAGAATTCAGGAAATCGGGCATCTCCCCTTTAGTAAATAACAATAAGTCTCATGGGTATCATGTGCAAGTTGCTGAACTCCGTGTTAAATAAAGTAGTAGTCAACCACCTCAGCAGAAATAACGTTGCCATGAATATGGTTTCCGTTCTGCTAGATCTACAGCAGATATGCTAACGGTTATATCTCATAGGATTAGCAAATCTCCCGACTAATACCTCCTTTCAAGGGCAGTTGCTCTTGACATATCAAAGGGCCTTGAAAGGGTATTGCATAAAATCCTACTTCACAAAATTTCAAGCTACTGTATAGCTGGAAATATCTTCTCAAGTATTAAATCATTCCTCTCTGATCAGAGTAGTGGTTGATGGGCAGAAATCGGTAGTTCTCAGTGTTTATGCTGGAGTGCCTAAGAGTTAAATTGTAGGACGCACTCTCTTCTTGATCTACATCAATGACCTCCCAAAACATATACTTAGATCAATCGTAGACATTTATGCTGACGACACTACTATCTATGTAACACATCAAAGCAATAAATTACCAAGTGCTCTCTGATTGTCTCGCCTCTGATTTGAGCACATAGGACACTAGGGAAAGCAGTGCGGTTTCTTTTAATGCATCAAAAACCAAACCTCTATCTTTACATCCTCAACGCTGTGATCCCGATCTGACATCAATGGAAATGAATGGTCCTCGTCTCAGGGAGGTTCCATGTTTCGACAAACTTCTGGGCTGGACCTCTACTCCGGATCTTAAATGGAAGACGTAATCAAATCGGTTGCATAGTTCGCTGACAAAATAGTGGAATCCTTCGACCGTACACATAGATATCTCACTCCTGATAAAATCCTATATATATATATATATATATATATATATATATATATATATATATATATATATATATATATATATATATATATATATATATATAAGAGCCAAGTACGTCCAGTTTATAAGAGCACACTCCATATGGGTCCTTGTCGACCGACACATAAGTGCAACATTACGTCGATGGAAAATAGTAAGAACGCTGTTGATATATTGATATTTATTTAATCTGTGACAATATTTCGATATTTTCTTTACGTAATATAATAGTAGAAAGTGAATTAGCCGAGCTTTAAAAATAACAGTACACGCATGATTAAATCCTCAATTTTTAAATATATCTCATACACATTAGTGAACATGGTTTCTAGCTGGCTTGGGATTACATAAATTCATATTTTGAAGTTGATGTTGCCTGATTATGTATAGCCAAGGTGCTTGTAAGATGATTGTTCGGGTTGGATGCTTGTTATTTTGGTTCCATCAGCGAATATACCAATGTTGAACAGAATTCATGAAGTGTTAAGCAATATTACTGGTCACCTCGTCTGCTCTTGCGGATTTTCCGCTGATTAAACTAAATAAGTCAAAACGCTAAGGAGTACTATTGGTTCGAAATTATATGCCGAGAATAATGAAACAGATTACAAAAGGTGTAAGTAATAATTTTTTAAAGTAAGGTTTTCGCGATTTCATTATTATAGGATCACTTCTTATGTGCAATCGTTGAAATGTTTGGCCGAGAATTTTCATTCAATTCGTAATTTTCATCCATTTCATAAGGTTATGGCCGACCCGAACAAAATATTTAGATAACACTAAAAGCGTTTCAACTGAAATTTGATAGTAAAGTGTTAAAAGACCGACATCAGAAAGAATGGAATTTGATGTAAACTTTAACCCAGTTTCCTGTTGCGCAAATATGCAAGAATCTATATATATATCAATATGCTTGTCCGTACGGTGCCCCGTCATCATCATCACAAACATTAATTAATGAAATGCGTCATCATCATCGCAAACATTAATTAATGTGAATTATCTCCCTTTATTGTTCAATCTTTATTAGTTAAAAAATCATTCACCCCTTTTATTTTCCAAAACTTCCCGAACAACAACAATATATATATATATATATATATATATATATATATATATATATATATATATATATATATATATATATATATATATTTTGTGTACAGAAAGTTGTTAGTTGAGACAGGTCATTGGTACCGTCGGTTTCAAGCCCGATAATACGGCCCGTTTAAGGTGTCCTTATCAAGCTCTCTTCAGCCAATATTCGTTGTGTCAATTTTTAATAGTATTTAAATATGTATGCCCTGTCGGTGGGCATTAGAAGATGATGAATGCCTGTAAAAGAAGCAAAATAAAACAGACAAAACATAAATAATAACTATATAAACAACGTGAACATGTGTAAATGTTACAAAATTACTCGATTTAAATAACACGAAACAGGATTGATATGCCGGAAAACTAAAACAAAACAGAACAAGACGTAAAATATGTTTTGAGTCTGTGTTACTCAGTGTATTTGCGAATTATGACTTTGGTGATTTATTTAATAATTGGCTGAAGAGAGCTTGATAAGGATACCTTAAACGGGCCTTACTATCGGGCTTGAAACCGACGGTACCAATGACCTGTCTCAACTAACAACTTTCTGTACACAAAATATAAGTACGCTCTTAAAATTTGGATTTTCCTTTTAATTGAGCACTCTGCTGGAATTCTTGTTCCAAAAAAAAACTAATCATAATTATATATATATATATATATATATATATATATATATATATATATATATATATATATATATATATATATATATATAAATTCTTGGTACAGCAAAATGGAAGGAGACATTTTAGAGGAAACATAATTTAATTTAAATACCAAAGAAACAAAAAAAAACGGGCAGGTGGAATTATTAAATTTCCTTAAGGCCTTATCGTCTGACCCTCTAAGAGGAAACGTCAGAATGATAAATCAAAAGCTAAGAATCGAATGAGGAAAGAGGGGAATTTGGTTTCAGTTGGAAGACCAGTGAGAAAAAAAAAATATATATATATATATATAATCTCACTGTTCAGGTGGTTTTAAATCAGTAAATATTTCCAACTGACGTTTCAAAATTTTTTTGCCTGTGTAGACAAAAGATTTTGAAACATCAGTTGGAAATATTTACTGATTTAAAACCACCTGAACAGTGAGATTATATTTTTTTTTCTCACTGGTCTTCCAACTGAAACCAAATTCCCCTCTTTCCTCATTCGATTCTTAGCTTTTGATTTATCATTCTGACGTTTCCTCTTAGAGGGTCAGACGATAAGGCCTTAAGGAAATTTTAATAATTCCACCTGCCCGTTTTTTTGTTTCTTTGGAATTTAAATGAAATTATGTTTACTCTGATATATAAATATATATATATATATATATATATATATATATATATATATATATATATATATATATATATGAACTGGCCATTTATGGTTCTGGATTATTTTCAAGACAATTATGCATAGAAGGTAACGTTCCACAGTTTAAATAGTATTTTACTTACATTTTTTAACGATGTTTCTGTTTATTATTGTAGTGAATACGGAACGCTTATTCTATTTTATTCAGTAATAAATATATTTTTTACATTTAACGTTACGGGTTCGTTTTTTTTTTACTGTGCCACTTTATCTTCTTTTATTTACTTTTGAGTGAACCTTACATAACAAAAAGTATGTTTCGAAATAAATGTTACAAAAGTCAAGAATGACTTTATTAAATAAATCACCAAAGTCATCATTCGCAAATACACTGAGTAACATAGACTCAAAACATATTTTACGTCTTGTTCTGTTTTGTTTTAGTTTTCCGGCATATCAATCCTGTTTCGTGTTATTTAAATCGAGTAATTTTGTAACATTTACACATGTTCACGTTGTTTATATAGTTATTATTTATGTTTTGTCTGTTTTATTTTGCTTCTTTTACAGGCATTCATCATCTTCTAATGCCCACCGATAGGGCATACATATTTAAATACTATTAAAAATTTACACAACAATTTTTTTAATATGAAATAAAACTTTTTGTTTTATTACTTACGATTTAATGTATTTAAAGAAATATTTATTTCCTATTTAAAGATTTTTAGTATATTTTATTTAACTGAAGACCTATTTATTGTTCATACATATATTTTTTCCATTATTTTTATTACATTGTTAGGTAAAGTTTCAGAATAGTTAACCCCTCCACATATTAAGAATGGCTTTCAGCATGAGTCTTACAATAGCGGTATCAAAGTCTTTATTTTTTTATTTTAAAACAAATTATAAAAAAAAAAGATACAAGACCATTAATTATTTTTTTTCATTAAATTGCTATTTAGGTGAAGGTTCAAAATAGTTAACCCTTCTCCCCATAACCGTTTTCTTATGCAGTAAAATACTGTTTCAATAATTATGGTTTAAATAAATATTTATTCCTTATTTAAAGATTTACAGTATTATTTATTTAACTGAAAAAATATTTATTGTTCATACATATATTTTCCCCTTATTTTTTTACATTATTAGGTAAAGTTTCAGAATAGTTAACCCCCTCCCCATATTAAAAATGGCTTTCAGCATGATTCTTACAATAGTGTTATCAAAGTTTATTGATTTTTCTTATTTAACAAAAAATATAAAAAAGATACAAGAACATTTTAAACATTTTTTCGTTAAATCGTTATTTAGATAAAGGTTTAGAATCGTCAAACCCTCTCCCCTTATTAAGAATGGCATTTTTATTATTTCAGCATGATGCTTACATTTTTCTTAATATAAAAAAAGATACAAGAAAATGTTAAGCTTTTTTTTTAAATTAAAATGTTAGATCAAAGTTCGGAATAACTTATTTTATAGCCAATTAGCCAGCTGTGTTAAAATGTTTTAGCATTTAATACCTAATAAGGTTTTTGCTTGAATTGTCACAAGCAGACGATATCGATTCAAAGGAGGTAATTCGTCAACAATTGTTTTAGCCGAATTTTACAGTAAAGTGTAGTGGACTGGTGAATATATTATACATATCCCCCGGTTTGTATTTATTTGCTTCCCCGCTGAGCAAATTAGGTACAAGGCCGTTTTTTAATGTTGAGAGAGAGGGATGGGGAGGGAAATGGAGACCAGCTCCCGATGGGTGGGAAATGGGAGTTTGATAGGAACTGTTGGTATGAAGGGTTGCCTCTACATTGACCAAGGTAAATATGTGGGGTTAACCCCACATATGGTCTTTGCTTGCAGTATCTGTCGGAGTAGATACTACACTTTGATATTGTCGTCCGGACCGTAAAGGGCGGGGCTCAGTGTATATACATATCCCCGAGTTATTCATTTGATAAAAGCAATATTAAATGAGCATGGTTCTTCTTGCCAGGCAATGGGTTTACCTGAACAAACAGGTGATCCTCCAATAGATAATATGACTCGAAATACAAACGGGCCTAATGTTGAATTGTTAAACAATGAACAATTAGAGGTCTTTAATACTATAATCAAGACTGTCATGGCAACTGAAAAAGAAGCCCCACTCAACAATTGCTTCTATTTAGATGCCCCAGCCGGATCAGGAAAAACCTTTTTATTCAACATGTTATATGATTACTTCACCTCCAGCAGTACTGTAACCGCGACTGCGGCATTGCTGCAATGCTACTAACTTTAGGGAAAACACTCCACAGTATATTCAAACTACCTGTACCTCTGACAAAACCAGTGTCTGTAACGTTTCTCCTGTATCAGAGCATGCTTCTTTTTTGAGAAAGGTAAAGGTATTCATCATAGACGAAGCCTCTATGATACCTAATCATGCACTGCTTTCTATAGATAAATGTTTACAAGATATAATGGGTAACGATAAAATATTTGCTGGAGAATTTATCATACTTGGAGGTGACTTCAGGCAAATTTTGGCAGTAGTGCCGCATGCATCACCTACATCTATTGTAGACACCTGTCTTAAAAGATGCCGATTGTGGCATCATTTCAGTCAATTACAACTAACACAAAACGTCAGAACTTACATAAATGAACAGGAGTTTTCTAAATGGCTCTTTAATCTTGGTAATGGTACACTAACGAGCAGTCTTAATGACGTTACTGTAGATGCCATAGATGTTCATGATGATTCGGTATGTAATGTTTTTCTAATCTCAGAAATATTTGATTGCAGCCCTCAAGAAATGGAAAATAGAATCATCATGACTCCAAAAAATACAGAATGTTTAACAGAAAATGTAGAAATTCTAAATAATCTTCCCGGAGGTATAAATACGTATTTAAGTACAGATTACATCTCCGATGATGATGCTGAACTTCAAAATTATCCTATCGAGTTCATAAATTAATTAACTCCATCTGGAATGTCACCTCACCGACTTAATGTAAAAATAGGAGCAATAGTAATGCGACTGCGAAATTTATCCATAAATCAAGGAGTTGTAATGGAACTAGGATGGAATTAAAAGACTGTCATCAAAACAGCATCATTGATATTTTAATTAATGGATCTAATAGAGGACCACAGTTATCATTCCAAGAATTAAGTTAAAGACAAGTGATACAAATGTTCCGTTTGCATTTCATCGGATACAGTATGCAATACGATTAGCATATTCACTGACCATCAATAAAGCACTAGGCCAAACTTTGGATAAGGTTGGTATATATCTTCAACAACCTGTATTTTCTCATGGTCAACTGTATGTGGCATGTTCAAGAGCTCTACCTAAGCACAGTGTGAAATTTAAGATAATGCGACTGCATAGAAATGATAATCAGGGAAGAAAGCGTAGTGTAACAGGTACTTAGAATATTATTTACAGTGAAGTGTTATGAAAATAATCAGGAACACCTATGGAATCTAAAAATTAACATGGATGTAAATATGATTTTGGAAAAAAAAAATTAAAATTGCTTTCCTTATATTTAAAATTCATAATTTGATGAAAAAGTAATGTACAGTTTGTTTAACTTTACTTAATTATATAACATTGACATAAATTTGATAGGTGCAACCTACCTCACATCATTTTGATTATCGGAAAATCCAAATTTAACTGTACTTCGTAAGAGTTACAGAAGCACTTAATTTTATATGCATGTAATACACAAGAATCTGAATATTATAACAGATTACACTGTTTTTTTATGGAAAAAAAAACTTTTGTACAGAAAATACAAAGTGTTATATTTATATTATCAGGAAGTTGCGATGCATTAATTGAAATCTATGTCAATAATTCGACTTAAAAATATTTGAGAATTTCCAAATCTTCATTGAATAAAATTCAAAATAAATAGAAAAGTCTATTGCATATGTAAAAGTTGACGGTTACTTATTTAACTTCATTAAAAGCTATCAAAGTCAACCAAGAGCTGCTCAATATTCTGGCCTAATGAATCATTTAGCAAGGAATGAAGATGGCGATTCTGGTGTACCAGTTATACTACCATCTTCATTTACAGGAAGTCCTAGGAATGTTCAACAACTGTATCAAGATGCAATGGCAGTTTTCTGTAAATATGGAAAGCCAGACCTATTCCTTATCTATACATGTAATCCTAGATGTCCTGAAATATCAAACAACTTGGGGGCATAATAATAACTTTCACAAAATCTATGTCAGCAATGTCACACAGTTTTTTTTTAAATTAACAGTCTGACTCCCCAGAACCTGCGGACTGACCACTATTCTCACTCCAAGCAGCTGATCGACGTCCTGTCACCGCCCCAATCATCACCAGCACTTCCTGGCAATATCAACAGCATCAGTTACGATCGCATTGACCTTCAATAAATGTTTAAACTGAAGTTATTTTTTCTACTTGCTTCCATACGTTCATTTTTGTTATATAACAATGAGAAATTTCTTACTGATGTTTTTTAAAGATTTTAACTACCGTGGCATTTCCACGGGTCCTGGTAGTTACTCATTAATAAAAATCCTGGAAAGAAAGGATCCGTCAAGACATACGATTCTTTCACTTTGTGATAACTATTTTTCACTTCTTGTAAGTCAGACTAATTGGTGTTTGTTTTCAATGTCTATTAAAATCAGTTTAAATCTTGACTTATATATGTATTAAAGTGTACATAAAAATTCTAAAATGACTACGTGTTCGGTTTGTATGAAGGATTGTTAATTCACAAAGAAACATTTAATCTTGCCTTTAACAATTAAAAATAAAAGCAATTGACAGGTTATCGGCCACATTTACGTAAACCGTCTAAAATAAACAATATATATATATATATATATATATATATATATATATATATATATATATATATATATGTGCGTGTGTGTGTCTGAGTGTTTGTGTGTATATATATATACATACATGTACATACACATATACATATACATATATACACATATACACATATATATACACACATATATATACACACGTATATACGCACCCACATATATATATATATATATATACACATATATACACGCATATATATATATATATATATTTAAATATATATATATGCATATATATACATATATATATATATAAATATATATATATATATATATATATATATATATATATATATATATATATATATGTATACTAACATGAAAATAAAGAATAAAAACCATACACTAATTTTCACTCCAAAATAAGTATTACAAATGTAATAACTATTATTAGTTTATTTTGATGTGATGTTTTAATGCAAGAACTTGTCATGGGTTTGCGTAGTCAACGATTATCATGTTGAGCATCTTATTTCCATGTTTGACGCAATAAATTTATATGTTCAGACAGGAGGTTCTAATATGCCATAAAGCTTGTCAATTAGGTTCATATCCGATGATTGTCTTGTCTATGCCATTTTTATTATTACCATTTTGACACAACCGATATTTTATCGAATTGGCGGAGTAAGAAATAGCCATTTCTTTCATAAATATGAAGTTCAGTTTATTCATTTTACTTGAGAATATTGATAACATGGATGCGGGAAAACTGCATTGGTTCGAAAGACCATTGGTCTACCTACCATTTCGCAAGCAATACATTTTTTCCACTTGATATTAACACGACGAAAAAATGTATTTTCGTATAACTACTCTGGTAGCCCGACTTGTGAAGATACGTGACATCTGTTCTAGGACTGACCCCAGCTTGTATTTCAATGGAAAAGGCTTTGAGCGGAGAATCATCTTCAACATTTTGGTCACAAGAGGCAAGATTCTTTCAGACGGCCTGGGGCGACGTTGTTGGCGTTTTGTGCATTCTATCTTCTCTCTTATGAATCCTATGATCATTTAATTATCAGTGGAAAATGTTTAAAGACTTTCTTTCTATTTTGCGTTGATTAAAGCCACCTTCTTTTTGATCCACAGAAAAAAATTAACCCGATGCCTCTTTGGTTTGTAACATGATTCAATAGTGTTAGATCGAATTTCACTGACTTTCCCTAAATCATTTCAGTACTATCCTTACCTGTAAATATATATGAGCGTATATTGATCTTAGGTTTCAATTTGTGCCTGTGGTTTTCTTTTTATAATAATAATAACAATATATATTTGGCGCAATTCGATAAACGTCAAAAACCGTTGTAGCACTTTTTCTGAGGGTGTTCTTTTAGCCTTCTTCAGGGCTCTTTAAACGTGTCTACAAACCTCCTTACTTGACCCTTCGATCGGAAATAATAGGTTGGCATTGTTATATGTTTTATCTGGAAGTCCTCGCAGAAACTTTTAAAATCTGTGAATTGTGTGGCATTGTGTGACAACCACAGTAAACCTAGCGAACAATTCGTTAATAGCACTTATTGTAAAATTCGTTGTTGTTCTTTTACATCGAAATACCTCCGCCATTTTGGAAAACTGTCTACCACTATATAATAATAGAGTCCATTCAGTGGGCATGTGTAATCTACGTGTTTTCATTGCCATGGGTAGTCCGCTTTAGGTCACGGGCTAAATTGTATTGGGTGCGCTTTTGCAGCAAAAGCGCATCCCTTACATTACTTTACCATGCCTTCTATATCAGTCTCCATACTCTTCCGTAAACGTAGACCTCATGAGGCTCTTCATTCGCGTAGCCCCAACGTGCTCCGTATGGACATCCTTTAGGATTTTCCTTTGTAGTGTAGCTGTGAGTACTACTCTTTATCGGTACAACAGTACCTGATTGCACATAGAATAAGTTACCACCGCCGATTCATCCGATTTAATTTTTATTTCATTTCTTTGATGAAACTATCTTTTTCAGCTTCCCTTATTACATCTTCCAAAATAACTGGTGATTCCTTGATCGTATTACACAGTATTTGTGTATAGTCCTTTACACTTTGTTGTGACATTATTACTGTGTCCTCCAGCGGTTCCTTTGATTTCGGGATTAATCGCGAAAATCCGTCTGTGTGACTTAACTTCGCAGATGTAAGAAATTCCATACCGAAGTCGTAATTCAGGAGAATGATCGGCCATCTTTGTAGTCTGTTGACTGTGTTAGTTGGCAGACTTTTTTCAAGCTAAAGATTGTTTTAAGCGGCGTATGGGCAGTTTGTAAATGAAATTTACAACCGTGTAAAATCAGTGGAATTTTGTTAAACGAATATCGTCCGCAGTGTTTCGTTTTCGATTTCGAAGTAATTCTTCTCTGCAGGCAGTGAAGTTATTGACGCATAGGCGATCGGCTAAGTTGATCCACCAGGCATCTTATGCAGAATAGAACTTGGGTCAGTTGCGACAATGACCTCTTGTTTCGGATCGAAATATGAGTCAGGGATAAATCTGACGTTAACTTCTTAAAAGCTGTTTGGCACTCATGCGTCCAGCCCAATTGTTTGTCCTTTTTTAATAGTACAATCAAACGCGCATGCACTTCATGCCTGCTCTTTATAAACGTTTGATAATAGTTCGTGAGCCCTAGAAATCTCTTATATTTAATTACAGTATGTGTTTCTGGCATGTCTTTTATTGCTATTTACCTGTCAGAATCGGGTTTCCTCTCGCCCTAATCTATTATATGGCCCAGGTATTTAATTCGTTCCAAAATCATTCGCATTTTTATTCCTTCAATGTGAAGGTGTATTCTTTTATTCTGTCAAACACTTGAAATGCATGTTGTTCACCATCTTAAAAAGTATCTCAAAGTATAGATTACCAGTTGGAAAATTGCATGTGCAACTCTTATACCAAATGCTAATCTACTGAATTTATGAAGTCCTTTGTGCGTTGCGATGCACAGAACTTTCGAGCGATTTTCATCTACTGGTATTTGTAGGTTGTCATCGCTTCAGTCTATTTTGGAAAAATATGTTTCGCCATTTAACTTAGCCCATACTTCGTCTGGGTTTGGTAGCGGGTTTTGATGGGCCTTGAACGCCGCATTCAATCCGTTCCACGCATACCCTAATCTCTTTAGAATCCTTTTCACGTATACGATGGGGGCTTCCCACTCACTGTAGTTAATAGTGGGTAAAAAAATCCAGTGTTCACTAGTCTTTTCAATTCGTTTTTCAATTTTCCCCTCCAAGCGAACGGTACTCCCCGTGGCTTTTGTAATATTGGTTTTGCTTCCTCCAGCAATTCGAATCTCGTCTTTATTTTTGTGAAGAGAAAACACTTGGGAAATACTTTTTGAGATCTTCTTTGAGTGTTTCGGTTTCGGCCTTAATGTCTTCGCCCTTTTCATTAAAAATCACTGATTGACAAGACCCATAATTCAAATTCCTGAATCCAATCGGTCCCGAATAAGTTTGTTGCGAATAATTTGTTCCGAATAAGTTTTTTTTTTCTCGTTCTTTTTAGTGACACATTAACCCCTACCTTACACTCCAAATTAATTTATCTTCACCAGTTATGTTCTCTGTTATGGAAGAGTTCATGTTTGCAGTTTTTACGTAGCTATTTTTTTGCTATTTCACTCTTAGATATAAGACCTTGGACCCTTCTCGCTTGCATAGGACACCTCGTATTTCGCGTTGGTACTGCCCTGCATTGTACCCATGAGGTCATCCTCATTTGCTACAAGGTGTCCTTAGATTTTGTCTATCCTGGTAATTTTGTAAAGGGTTATTTTTGTATCTTCGTTGGTAATTGCTGGTGGAAGGGTGCCCTTTATTTTTGAAGCGTATTTTTATAATGTGTGCGATACTTGCTATTTCTATGTTGCTGGAATCTTACTCCAATGCCAAGAACGGCTGACAATCTTAAGCCAGTTTCTGAAGCGCCAAATTAGGTTCTAATTCCAATTTATTTAGAACACGCCGTCTTATATCGTATATTCATGCATTTCTATCTTGTATGAAAAAGGCTTATTTTTGGGCAGTATATCTCCATTAACGGTTTGCCTGCCTCGTCAAACGAGAATTCGTTGGTTTTTCAGGGTAAAATATAGTACACGAATTTGTTCTGTTTAAATGTGCCTAACTTCCGTAGCAATAAACCATTGATCAGTCCATGCACTGTAATCAATCTTTAAACGGTCTTCAAATCTTCTGAAATATGCCGCAAACGTTAAGTCTTCCTTGGTAGCATAGTGACCAGTCCACAGTCTGGAGAAAAGCCGTGCTGGTCTCTCCGCTGTCTTTATTCATTCAAACTGCGTTATCAAATCCTTTTGTTATCTTACATGTGTTGTGGCTCTAAATGTAATTTATTCAATTCCAATGTTATTTGGTTCATTTCTCTCCTTTGTCTTTCCTGTTTTTCGTCGAAGACTTTCATTACATCTAACTGCTTTTCCAATATTTGTTCGTTAATTTCCGACTTTTCTCTTCCTTGTTTTTTCTCGAAATATTTTATTAAATGTAACTGTTTCCCTTCGTCTTGTTTCTGTATTGCCAAATACTCTTCTCTCAACCATCATTTCAAGTTCTAATTGTTGACTTTGTGAAAATTCCACCATTTCCAATTTTTTTTTAAAAATCGCCCATTCTTTTTTTTTGATGGTGAGGAATTATTTAATGACAAAGTGAGTTTTTTTTCAGAAACGACACAATTCTTTCATTTACTTTTCCTATAGTAATAACAAACTAAAAAATTACAAAATTCCTACCTGATTATTAAACGAATATTTATTTCACATATGCATCTTGTCCTGTGGCAAATTGTCTGAGAAAATAATTCGCCGTTTGCATTTATATAAAAAGAAGTACATTTGGTTTGCCATTATTCAAATTTCGTAACGTGTAGGTACTGGGTTCAATTTCTTGTTAATCTTACACATTTTTCTTCCTGTTTTCCTTAAAGAGAACTAGTTACTTCTCTGTGGAAGAGAGATTATAGCATTTATCTACTATTAGTTATTCATTTCGATGTCTGTCCGAAAAAGAATGCACTTTTCTCTTTAACACTTTATTTGTTATGTTTAGCTAAATCGGTTTTCTTCTTTTTCGTCGTGAAGTCCCGTTGACCAGTGTTGATTTTAATCGGATTAAAATCCAACTCCTTTTTTTTAAATTTGTGTGAATACTCGCTTTAACCAACAAAATAAAATATACTATAATTTATATTTGCAGGGTGTTTTTTTTCTTTTTCCAATGTTAATGCTTTAATCATACGACGTGTATCAATGGCATGCTTTTTAGAACGACAACTTGCCCTCGTTTATTCGGTAGTAATAAGTGCCGACCTAATTCGTCCTATGAGTTCTGATTCAGCTCGAAGTTTACATTTTAGTAGTTTTTTTTTTACAACAATATAAGGCTTTTTGACGACGTCTTTGTAACATCCTTTTTTCGATAAGAATTGATTTCCTTGTTTGAGGATTTTTATATTCGAATGTTGGTTTTCCTCAATGTAGACAAGTAGTTTTTTTCCCATTCTTCACATAACTTTTGAAAAATAAATACTTTTGAAGTTTCGAATTCCGTCTAGTGTAGGAAAATAATTATTGTAAATATGCGCGTGTTCTTTTTCTTGAATCCTTTTAGTCGTTAAATGCCCTTTTCCAATGGACGTTTTTAGAGGGAATTCGTTGCCCGAATATTCCTCATTCAGTTGTTGTTAGCAATTATTGTATATTGATCCGTGAAGTTCTTGAATCGTCCTCGTCAGCCAGTTGTTGTAAACCCTTGCTTTATGTAACAAATGATAGATACCATAAGTAGTGTAAAGTGTATAAGATATAATATGTACTTAGCATAAACAATACAGGAGCACCAGGCCCAGTAGGGGGAAGTGCGGTGTGCGGGCGTTTCTGCTAAGCTAGGCTAGACTTGCATGAAAACAAGTACTTTATTAGTTTATTCCTACACTAGAATCACTATCATACTAAAACGCCCCATTCTTACCATGGACATATTTAAAATCAGTATAACTCCCCAGCTTACGGGATGGCAGCCGACATGCATCTGTTAAAAAAATAAACATATTCACAAAAAAACAAAACAAAATTAATATTTACAAAACAAAGGTGTTTTTTTTTAGTCTTTACATGTATAATGGGGTGAGATGAAGGGGAAGGGGGAAAAACTAGCAAACACCCAAAGAGAAAGAAAAATAAAACAATTAAACAAAATACCTATGGGGCGGGTTAGTAATGGGCCCCTTCATACCTACTCCCTAGTCATCAAATGGAACTAGCTATCTTCCAGTCCCCTAAAAGGAGGCGTGAAACAAGCAGGCCGTTCCCTAATGGGGAGTGGAGGACCCAAGGGACATCACTTCTACGAAAATAACATAGGATTGGGGTCGTCGGGGATGGACGGCGTCTTCCAAGATAACATTAGTAAGGGGTTAAAATCGGCCAGGGACAAAACAAACAGGTGGGCTGTGCATCTTGGAAGCTATCCTAGTGCCGATGAACAATAAATAGTCGCAAACAGGATCAGCACTCAATGTTATCCTAGTCTAGACCCTAATAAAGAATTTGGTTTCCACTCTGGGTGGTCACTATGCCTAACTACTCTCTACCCGAGGGACTTTTGTCCGTCAAGGGGATGGGTTCCGAAAAAATAGGGACTCCAGCGCCATCCAACCAATGATTACTAGGGAGGGAAAATGAACTCCAACCTAGCTCCTCGTCGGGTGCACAAACTAGTGTTATGCACCCATCTCCTATCAAAGTCTATGCGGTGCAATCTTCTCCCAATCACATCTTAAGTTGATGCATAAAATAAACCAGATCGTGATCCGAAACAGATTGCCCCTCATAGACAATGCCCAGACGTGAAACCCACGTCACTAACCTAGCTATGGCTAGGACCGCTAGAAATACCGACCGTTTCTGCCCACCAAACGGCGGGTCCACATTGTCGACAACGTACGGTAAATCAAGTGGTACCGACCGCTCGGGGTCGATGCGAGCCGTGACCTCTCCGACACACTCCCTACTCCCTAGTCATCAAATGGAACGCCAGCTATCTTCCAGTCCCCTAAAAGGAGGCGTGAAACAAGCAGGCCGTTCCCTAATGGGGAGTGGAGGACCCAAGGGACATCACTTCTACGAAAATAACATAGGATTGGGGTCGTCGGGGATGGACGGCGTCTTCCAAGATAACATGAGTAAGGGGTTAAAATCGGTCAGGGACAAAACAAACAGGTGGGCTGTGCATCTTGGAAGCTATCCTAGTGCCGATGAACAATAAATAGTCGCAAACAGGATCAGCACTCAATGTTATCCTAATAAAGAATGTGGTTTCCACTCTGGGTGGTCACTATGCCTAACTACTCTCTACCCGAGGGACTTTTGTCCGTCAAGGGGATGGGTTCCGAAAAAATAGGGACTCCAGCGCCATCCAACCAATGATTACTAGGGAGGGAAAATGAACTCCAACCTAGCTCCTCGTCGGGTGCACAAACTAGTGTTATGCACCCATCTCCTATCAAAGTCTATGCGGTGCAATCTTCTCCCAATCACATCTTAAGTTGATGCATAAAATAAACCAGATCGTGATCCGAAACAGATTGCCCCTCATAGACAATGCCCAGACGTGAAACCCACGTCACTAACCTAGCTATGGCTAGGACCGTTAGAAATACCGACCGTTTCTGCCCACCAAACGGCGGGTCCACATTGTCGACAACGTACGGTAAATCAAGTGGTACCGACCGCTCGGGGTCGATGCGAGCCGTGACCTCTCCGACACACTCCCAGAGACTCCGAACTCCGCTGCAATGAAAGAATGCATGTTCTCTCGTCTCCACCTCCTCTTCATCTTGCAGCGTGGGCCGGGGGTATAATAATATTCTCTATCCCTGGAGTCCCTGTGATGGAAAATTATGGATTGTTGATATGGCTACTGGCAGGCGCTAAACTCCACAGCGAGAGAGTTTCCCCCCCTCGACAGATGTAGCGGCTCCACCAGCGGATCGTTTGCAGTTCCCACCACTAACTCTTCATATATCCTCCTCCTAGACGGCGCAAGGTCACTGGACCCGGCAATGCCCTAAGGCCGGCTCGGCATTCGGTGAGGAAACACGATCCCCCCGCCGGTGTTCTGCGATCTTCAGAGGCAGGGGTTGATACGAGCCGTGAAAGGCTTGTTCCACGGTTGGTACCCAGTGGGTTTCTTCTAACAGTGTCCGACTCAGAAACGCCAGTCTTTCGGCGTGCTCATGACTCTGCAAATCAGTCATTCCTAAGCCTCCCGCGCAAAGTTTCTGTGTACAGACCTGTCTACGAACATACGGCTTTCCTCCCTTCCACAGAAGTTTAAACAGGAGGCGCACTAAAGCCTTACAGCGGTCCGCAGACAGGGGAAGAACAGATAAGCGGTAAAGAATCAGCGGAAACGCATAAGTAGCATATGCCTCCGCACGACCCTTTAAGGACAATTTCATTCGAATCCAAGTCCCTATCGATGAGGCGACATTCGTCTGGAGGTAAGGCCCGACCCACATTCCGAGGATCTTAACCCGGCAATCCGTCAAGCCGAACGCACCTGGAAGCGAATTTACCCCGTCCAGGCGCCTAACCGCAGGCCAACGGACTTTCTGTATTGACTACGGCCCCTGTGACAACTTCATACTCAGGGATCGCCTCCATCACTGCTCTAAGATCGCTTCATTGCACAACGAAAACGTTGACTTCATTAGTGTACGCGGACCCCCTGGTAAATTTGTCACCAGGTAGAGTTATGCCGCGCAGGACTGGTCTCGTCGCTTCGTCTCTTTATTTGCGAAGAAAGGTCTCCAACGCCAAAGCATATAACAGAGGCGACAGCGGACAACCCTGGCACACCGACCGAGATACCCCAAAAGGCTCTGTCAACCTACAATTTACTTGCACCACTACCGCGGCATCACGATACAAAACAGAGCCCCACTTGTGGAAGTCCGGACCAAAGCAGGCGGTCTCTATAACAGATTCCAAGAAACCATGGTCGACTTTATCGAACGCCTTGGACTGATCTAAATTGACAGTGCGGCTTCAGTGTCGGCTTCTAAACCCTCTATATTCGTGCGCACCAAGTTCAAGTTGTTTTGAATCGATTGACCCTTCACAGCGTAGTTCTGATCTGGCTCGACCAAGTCACCGATAACAACATGCAGTCGGTTTGTAAGAACCCGGGACAAAATCTTCAACTCTGTGTTTAGCAGAGTGATGGGCCTATAGGTTCCCCCTACCATGCCGTTCTCCCTTCTTCAGAAGCGTGACCACTCTTTTGGTAACCTCCCAGGGATCGATCCCTGTGCAAATTAGTTGTTAAACACGCCCTTCAGAAGGGGCACAAACATGGGCAACATACTCAAGAATATTCGAAGGGCAGACCATCGAGCCCTGGAGTTTTGTTATAGCCAACCTGCGTCAATGCAGTAATGATCTCACGCTCCGTAACCATCCCCTCGCAGATAGCCGCTCGGGCCGAAGTAAGGCAGGGTGAGCCAGCTAAATAGCTTGCAAACTCCTGGCCGCGGAGTATTGGTAGTTGGCTGAAGTGCTCCTCCAAATGCTGTCGCAACCCTCTGCAAATCTCTCGTGCCGATACGAGAGTGTGCCCTTCCAGGTTTTCACCTCCCGAATGTGCTCGTCCGAGCCGCGTCTTAGGGCGGCCGCACGCTCAACAGCGTCAACGTTTACGGCTTCATTTGAGACCTTTTTAACTTAGATCTAACTACTTGACTCGCAGTTCGCTTGCGAACCAAGCGATTGAGGTCCGTTTTAACTAGCGCTAGCTCTAGGGGACCCCCCCATCCACCGCCCGGGTCAGCCTATCCTCTAGGTGCCTTTTGCTCCAAGCCCTAGTTAACGCGCGGCGTTGGCAATATTGGACGCAAAAGTGTCTAATGGTAGACTTAAGTCTAACCCACCAGCTACTCCCGGTAACCACCCCACTAACCTCCGCCGAGTTTGTGCTGTCATCTGCTGCCGGAAGTATTCCAACTCCATCAAGTAGGCGTTCAACTTCAAGTAGCCAGCCAACCTTGGCCAATAAGCTAATTTGAAAAGGACCATAACTAGTTTGTGGTCCGAATGACCTAGCCAGTGGAACGTGGGACAAGATAAGAATGCCGCCTCTTCTAACTAACATCCTATCCAAGTAGGTACTTGGACGGGAGGCCATATGATTTTGCCACGTCCACATCTCCTTCCCCGGGTGATCCAGACGGAATCAGTCGACAAGATCGCACGGGGCCATCAGGTAAGACAGGCTGGTTTAACACGTCTCCGACCCTCTATCCTCCCGACATTATCTATTTTGGGATCCAGGATGGAATTCCAGTCCCTCATTAACACTACCCGCTTCGGACCCGAAGAGAGAAACACCTCCACCTGCCGAAAAATGGAAACCCTCTAGCTGCAGACGTTATGTGCATAAACTGCCACGATCCGGAACTCACCGCTTTTAACGGAACATCGACCACGACCAACCTCCCACGCCAATCCGTATGGACAAAGGTAACCGTCGCCGACGGGGTGCGACTAACTAGAACAGAAACCCCACAGCTATGGAGATTGCCATATGCTGGTAAACGTCAAAGTCGTTTACCAGCACACAGCAATCCCCGGCCCCAACAATGTGGGTCTCCTGCAACGCAGCTTCGTCTAACTCAAGGGCCACGAGATCTCTCAGCATGCGAGTAGCCTTGCTTCGGGATCCCATGCCCTCGCATTAAAACTAGCTAAATTCAAGCACGTGGCCATAATTCCCTAATTTGTAGTATTCGTCACAGATGGGTCTGAAATATTCGAGAGTAAGTCCGTCGAAGGTCTGACCGAGACTGCCCGTGAGCAGGTCGGACGTAAGCCGATCGTCTCGTGCCAGGCCCCCGACGTCCAAGGCGAACGTCACTTGTAATGCCCTATAAAAGGATGGGTGAACGTAAATAGGGACCCTCCTTTCATTTTTTCTAGCAATCTGCCAAAGCTATGGGTGCTCCCTGTTAATTATACGCAATCCCATAAAGGAAGTTTTTCCAGACTCAAACACCTTCAACAAGGCCTTTGCTCTCCCTCCCCAATTTGGTCCCACGAATGTAATGAGCTGTGCGGCATCACTGAAGTTCGTTTGATCTCCTTTCTGTCAACCTTTGAGAGGTTAACGAGGCTCCTTAGGAATTTCTGTCGTCCGTTGAGGTCGCCGGTCGTATGTTGTGCCGTCACTTCACAGAGGCGATCCCCCAGCCAAAAAGGACATTTTCTTGTTTTTTTCCCCCTCTGGGGACCGCCTCTTGCTTGCCTTGCTTCTTCTCTGCAATCTTTGCTTCTATCGCTGGACTTCTGTAGCCGGAGCTCCACCTTGCTCCTTTATTTCGGGGTGTTGAGCAGGGAAGGGTTGGGCTGAGGTTTCTCGTGGGGGATCTGCGTTGGAGGCTCAGTTTCTTCGTGTTGGTGTTCTTTCCGTTCCCTTTTCCTGCCTGTTTGGTCTTGCCCCTCTCCTCCTCTCCTTCAGACTCAGAGAAGCTCACACTGAGTTTCCGCTTGGACGTCACTGCCGCTCCTCTGTGTTGCATGGGGAGACGAGTTTCCTCTCTTTTTGCCTTTTTCGAGGCAAGATGTCTCAAGGTAACGGCTTCACGTTTTTCGGTCTCTTTCTTCTCCTCCATTTCCTCCGCTTGCTTCCTCGTTGCTTCCTCAGCCTTCTCGCGTGCCTTTTCTGGGGGCAGAATGTGGCTACATGCCCCGGTTAGTGGTAATTCCAGCAGTGCGGCCTGCTCCCCTCGACTATCACCAGCATCTGCCAGCCCTCAGGTGTCAACTGGGAAGGGATCCCATTGAATCCCTTCCTATCCACTCTCATAGGGATCTTGTAGTCGACCGTTCGTTTATTTCGGGGCCCCAATACTGGCTGTACCACGTCTACATCACCAAACTGGGGCATCCTGGCTCCCAGCTGGTCCCCATCTATGAAACACGTTACGCCCATCACCGTGACCGTAGTTCCTCGTTTCGATTGGTACTCCGGTTTCATGCTTAAGTTCTTCCATGTGAGGTCCCCTTTTGCTATTCTTTCCGCTTCCTCCTTTGTTGGCAAAAGGAGATCCCACATGGCATAACTGCGCCAGACTATCAACTGGTCGGGGACCTTCAATTCACCCAGTACCTCCAACATCTTCTATTTGGGGACCCTGGTGAGACCCCTTCCTTTTACTTCAAGGGTTACTAGGGAAACCGATCTCAGCTGAATCTCCTCCAGTCGCCCTGGCAACAATTTAGGGGGTTTCCCTCCACGTAGTCATTGATTTTTTTATTGAAAGGGTCCCGATAGTACTCCGGGGTATTTTTCTGATCTTCCCTCAGGGCCCATGTTGTTGTAGTGTTTTCAGGTTATTTGGACGTGCCGGCTGCCCCGGTGGTATTGGGGATCAGTCACTCATTGTGAGGGCTGGCCAATCGACCTCACTACTGGCGTCACTTCCATTCATCCCCCCCGGGGAGCACTCATCCACAAGAATTACTTCAAGGGATTTTGTCTTCCCCAGTTCCGCTACTGCCGGTGTATGGGGCTCCTCGTTTAAGATAGCGGCAGCGTTTGTATTGACGCGGCTTCTTCTTCGTTGCGGGCCCACCAACGTTTGACCGATCATCTTTTCTTCTTCCTTGTCTTTCTCTACTCCTCGTCAACGCTCTCGGCGTCTTGAGTGGTTTCCAGCAGTTGTTCCCAGGCCTCAACCATCTGCTCCTCAGTTGTGGTCACCACGGTTGGCGGCGTCCTCCAGGGTGTGACTCCTCCCATACTTGCAAATGAGAAGGGTTCCGCCGTTAGCTCTGAAGTTGCTTCAACCACAGCCACCATCTTTGTACTGCCAGCATACTCGCTCGAACCACTGGGGATGGCGACCCCCGGACCGTGACCGTGCCCGCCTTGGGGGTGCCTTTTGGAGTACCATCCCGGTAAATAGGGGTGATGTGTGCCCAATAACACTATGAAAGTATATTAAATTGAAAAAAGAATATAGATAGATATCTATAAGTCGTTCTGTTTATAATTGGTTATTTTTGAAAAAAAAAATGCAAATATTGAATTATAAGAGGTGTGACATACTTACACGTGTGCACTGATCAGATAGCATAATACTAAAAATTAAATTTTAATTTTGATATATCTTTTAATTTAAACGCGAAAAAATAATTGAGACTCTGAAAACGTACACGGTAAATCAATTAGTCTTATTGTCGCGTTGAGTATTTATTTGTAACGCAATTTAAGAAAAAAAACACATATGTTCTCGGTAATTTACTTATGTTTGTAATGTAGAAGAAAATCTATGAATGTTTTAAGAAAGATGTATTAAAAATCTAGAATAAAATAACAAGGAAGATGTAGGTAAATTGCTGTTGTTAAATGCTCTTATTGTTGTCAACGTGTTAAAGTAGATTAATTTATGAGAAAATTGCGTTAAAATTATTAAACGGAAATGAACGAGGTTAGAAAATGCAGAGCGTATTGAAAATTGTTTATTTGGATAATTTAAACGCGGAAAAAATTGGGACGCTATTATCGTACACAAGAAATCAATACTATTAGTATAATAGATATCCTATATATAGGAAACACGTGGATGATTATACGTATTATTTGTAATCACGATATCTTGAAGATGTTATTCAATACATTTAAGATATTCGCTTTTCTAAGGGCACCCAATTGTTCGAAGGAAACCGGTCCAGGGATTTGTTTTTTTTCTTTACGCTGTTATGGGTTTATGTTTATGTACGCATGCGCAATAAGAATCGTAAACCGGATGCTGGGTTACAACACCTCTTACTAGGTTACTTATTTATCATTATATAGATTTGTTCTATGCAAGTTCTTCATTTGTAAAATGGTAAAACACGCAACTGTCACAAAGCCCATTGAACTATGTATTCGGGGCGAATTCACCGGGATACCTTCAAATAAAGACGGATATTTATGTGATGATTCATCATTAACTGCACGTATTCTACGCTTATAAGGCCCCGCATATATATAAATATGCATATATATATATTTATATATATATATATATATATATATATATATATATATGGATGTATATCGTGTAATGTGATTTTCTAGGATGTTGTATGCCAGAAATGTGCACAAATATTTTCCATACTATATCAGAAAATAGAATATTACCGGAGACAGGCTCCGTTTCCGAAACGTGTCTTAACAGATTCGTTTTTTTTTCGAATAATTTAAGAAAATAGTCAGTATTGTTCGATGTGCTAATCTTGATAAAATATGCATTCGATACTGGCTTGTTGCGTGATAGACATAAGACAGAAGTATTTCGAGTTAGGAGATGGTCATTTACATAAATCTCCTAGCGAGGAACCGAAACATCTCACATAGTGATGTTGTCAATTTGATTTGTGAGATGATGAAAATAACTGTCTGCAGTTTTTGCTCAAAATACCAAACAGATCAGTATTTTCTGTGACACTCTTATTTCGCGTAGAAGAAGTTAAAAAATAGAAAGAAATTGCAAAAATGACATGATTCATCAAATGAAATAAATCGTGGGAAATCATAAGGCGAGGATGGAATTCCATTCACGTTAATGATATTATGAGTTATTTTTTATTTATCATCTATTTTCGTTATAAGTGGCATTTACTTTTACTCTGGTTCTGTACAAATATGACATACACAACCCATACAGACAAAATGAGAGAAAGAGAGAAAGAGAGAGAGAGGGGGAGGGGAGAGAGAAAACGAAATAAAGGGGAACAAACCGAGTTATGTGTTCGTAAATGTTTCGTTTTTATTTCGAGATGTCCTATGGATGAATGAAATTAAGGGTACAAAACCACTAGTGTAAATATTTAAAAATGTTCATGTAAAAGTGTGATGCTGTTTCATATCAGAAATGGAAACCCCTTTCCAGGTAAGAAAAAACAAAGAGAAACAACTTTCTTTGTTATAGAGATGGAGATTTTTTTCTAACGTCACATCAGAGTTGATATATTTTAGAAGATACTGCGCAGATAATATACTTTCTGGAAAAATATATCCGAAAAAAGTCAAATACGTGTGTGTAACTTAAATGAAACGTGTGGGTTTTTGTAATGTAATTTATTTATTGAGATAATATGTGCATTGATTATTATAGGAGGTGGTTCTACAGTGAGAAACGATAAACTTGTGTCTACAACTTTATTATTTTCTTGTATGAGAAGTTTACATACTAATTGAGCAATATTATATAAAACTGCACATTGTTTAATTGCGCTTGTATTTGCGATAAGCGCTGCTTCAATATGTTTCCGGCGTGGTTAATTAGAAATTAATTCAACTATCTTTGCTTGTTTAAAATCAAAAGTATGGTTATGAGTGAATGATACACTAGGATAAGTGTAATTTCTTATAACTATTTTATGTAAATTAAGCCGTTTTCTTATTCATGCTATTGGTTAATCAACGTTTTATGATGCCAATTCTAGCAAGGCACAACGTGCCAAGGAAACTGGTTTGTTTGGGATAGGTTCTGTTGTTTTTAAGATTTATCTTATAGTATGTTATGCTGTTTGTATAATTGGAAATCCTAGTTTGTTTAGTGTGTTGTAAATTATTGTATTATTAGTGCGTGGGTAAAATAAATGTATGTTTAAGAGAGGAAAGTCTTGTGTGTATGATTTTTTGTTTATTTATCCTGAAAAATATTTGGGTGTCTTTTCTCTTAGAATTAAATATGTAAGATGTTGTATAGTGCAAGGTTTTCAAAGTGTGTGTAAGGTTTTTGAATTCTTACATGCAATCATCCTAAACTACAAATTTGGAATGCACGTAGGGAGAAACTAATTATCTTACGTGTTTAGTTATTTTTTTCTTATAAGTGGGGAGGTAGGAATGTATGGAACCATTTTCGTGTGTAATATTGCAGGGAAATTTGCAAGATAGTTAATTATTGTATATTATAATAATTATGTCTAGAAAAGGTAATGAATATTTGTTTTCTGCTTCATAGGTGGACTTTTCGCTTGTAAGAGTGTTAGTCTGCAGGTCTTATTACTTTATGATTTTATAAAACAGTTATAAGTGGGGTGTCGTGTTAGTAGTGGAAAAGAATGATATAAATGCTATCTGCATTAGAAGTGTTGAATATGTTTTGAATTTAAGAATTACTATATGAAGTGTGTTTAGTAAGTCAGAACAGCACATATTACATAAACACATTTATTTTATTATTCAGATATTTTGATGGTAAACGTTTCGTCAATTATATATATATATATATATATATATATATATATATATATATATATATATGTGTGTGTGTGTGTGTGTGTATGTGTGGGTGCGTGTGTTTTCGTTCAATTCAAAGAAATGCATAATGTAGTAATATCCTTTGACCAGCCTCTGTCTTTATTCAAATGATGTTTCTCCCACTATTCAAGTGGAGAAATAACATATGCACGCCGGTAGCTGTCATTTCCTTGATTACATTATGATTATATTAGGCCATAATAAAGAGAAGTCGGTTTAGCGCTATAAACATTCGCAACAAAGTCTCTTAAGAATCGATATTTTCCAGCTTCATTCAAACATACCAATAAAACCACTGTGCCATCCAGAGCCGTCAGCGCAATGTAATTGGTGAGGTGCAGAAACTTGTTGTTTATTAAAGTAGGAGCGGGTTGACCGTCTGAATATTATGAATTTACATTGATTAGGTCTTCCTTCCGTTTATTTCTGACATTGTGCAAGCATTTGATACAATAATAATATTATTTACCTATAAACCAACAGATACCGAAGAAAAACCTATCACACGCACATTGTGCACAGTTGTCGTTGTGACGTTTTAATAATATGCTTTTTCATTAATTTTAATAACAATTAAAAGACACATCTATAAACAATTGCAATCATATCTTTAAAACTATAATTTAATTCAAAAGGGAGTATGATTATATTTTGAAAACAATTCCCTGGCTAGGTATGAGGCCGATATAGACAGGGTTGTCAATTTTGTACAGTAAAATATAATTAAAGCTGATCTAGGGCAAACCCCTGACTACTACACGCTAAACTACGATTTTAAAGAAACTTGAGTATACTCGAATTTTCCTAACAGCTGCTCTGTTAAGATTTCCGTATTACAGATTACCATTTGTGCTGTGGAAAAAAGGAAAAAAAAAACAATCATTAGACAATGGCATTCTATAAATTCTCTCGATTCAACAAGATGTAAAGAAGGCACTGTAGTTATTGAAACGTATAACGATTGACAGAATCTAGGAAACCGTATTCTTTCTATTGAAATCAAGCTTTTCCTAATCAAATAATTTTGGTTGATACAGACACTTTATTTGCAACAGCATTTTCTTTCATTCTAAAATTCAAATAACAATTATTGCATCGTCCTGCATGGTCTACAAGTATTTTAATAGTGTATGCCCCGACGAACTATAAGCCACCATACAGTCCCTACTTAAATAGTCTTGAAAATCCCGAAAAGTAGTAGAAATCAACCCCTAGAGATCGCTAGATGTAAGTAAGCCCTCGACTCGAATATTTGCTTTCCTCGAAGTGCTAGTCTTTTGAATTCTGCTTTTCCAGGTGTACTGACATGCAAGAGTTCAAGTGAAATGTGAACATACATCTTGCTGTTCAACTACTTCGAGATACTGTCAGCAACTTATGTCCGTGATAGAAACCCCCTACTTCAAAGTGGTACTGTGCCTTGTTTGCAGTTCAAATGTAATAAAAAAATACTACCCCAAGGTAGGATTTAAAGTTGGCCTCTTAGGTGATAGTTGGAACTTCTAAACGTTAAACTTCTACGATGACTATATTAAATTAACATGACAAAACATTTTCCAAATAACATTACTTAATAGTTTAGTCACTGATACTAGTTACTTCTTGATAGGTTCACCCCAAGATTTCAGGCATTTATACTCATCTCCAACTTTTAGATGGTGCTAAACAAACAATAATCAAAGTTAGAATTTAAACGAGACAACTTAACCGAGAGTCGGCATATCTAACTCTTACACCAATACACACACAGAGAAGAACACACACACACACAAACACGCACCCGCACACACACAAACACACACACACGCACACACACAACCACACACATGTATATATATATACATGTATAATTAAATGGATGTACACATTTGTTTTTTTTTAATCTATGGATTCAAAAAAGACACTGAACTTATTATTCGATAGAGGCATCTGTTTAGGACTACATTTTCTGAGATAGATTCAAGGGAGGAGGTCAGCGTTTCGGGTGTTTATATTACACTTGAGTTTTTGTATGGAAGTTCAGTTAGGGAAGCAGATTCACGCACAGGATCGAATTTAAAATGCAGCTGCCGAAGGAAAATGAAATTAGTAGGAAGCTCTAGAGATATCTACATTTTAAAAGTAATAGTTTACTGCTTGCCAGATTTGTCGAGAGTATTATGTTCGAGGGGATATTAGTGATTTGAGTTTCTCAGTACACTTGCCATTGAAATACTTGTAACAATCTCACAATGATGTCAGTTAATGCGATGGAGCGTAATTTGGGGGCTAAGTTAATGGTACGGAAATTGTTTAAAACCTCCTTTCAGGTGACAGAGACAACTGGCAACTGTCAAAGCATATATGTGGCAACAATACTCCATGCATAGTCAAATACTCATGTATTAAACATATAGGATACTTTTATATGTTAATAGTACGCGAGTGAATTACTTTAAATAGTACATCATTAGCAATAAATGGTTGGGAGGTTTTCTCGTATTTTTAAACGGCACAGTAGTTTTATAAAACGATATCAATTAGTTACAGCGCAATTTAACTACAGACTAGATGTTGTTCTTTGAAAATGTAGCTATTTTTGTAGATAAGCGTTCATTAGTTTTTTTCCCCTCGTGTCTGTGCAAGATCCCTGTGTCATCCAAAAATATCCCCATCTTGGAGAAAGACAATCAATGACAACATGCATTTTCTCTAATCTTAGATTTGATTATGTTAAAGGTATATGCGCCAATGGTATTATTTGATTTTCATGAAAAAATTAAACCCTGGCAAAACCCTTAGATATGTTTAGAGCTTCTAAGCCTCGTTTCTCCCTCCTATTTTGAGACTTCTATATACGATCCAAGATGGCAGTTAGTATATCTGCAGTAAAACCGGCTCGATAAAAGCCATGGTTTCGGTCGGATAAAAGTTTTTTTAGATGGCAGACTAGTGATTAATTTTTTAAGAAGTTACAGGTTTTGCCAAAGAGAGGGTGGAAGTTCATTGGGTGATAATTGAATAGGTCAGTTCTTACACAATAATTCTTGTAAACAGATAATGTTAAAAAATGAGCGAACAACGCTAAATAACGTAGTCTGCTATCATTAATGCTACAAATGTGAAGCAATTAGATTTTTGAAAATGTGTATTTGCAGCTTGGGATATATAATCATGAATTTAAATCAGAAATAAAATGAAATCACTTACTTAGGAATTTTAAAGTAGATTCGAATTTGGTTATGTTAGGAAAGCAGTGTTGTAGTTTACGTTACCAACACGGTATATGGTCTGAATAAACTGTTTATTAGGAATGGCAATTTTTGAAATGTATGATATATGTGGATTCCTTATTTTTCTATATTATTTGTTTTTGTTAATAAGCTATAAAAATGATTAAAAGTCCTGTTTTTCTTTTCGCTTTGCTTATCACTATTGTAAACGGCTCCAAGTTGCCTGGCAATCTTTTAACATGTTAGTAATCAATATGTCACTAATTCTTTTCCCAGACATTTTTAATGAAATAAAACTTTTATCTGATCTTAAAATATAGTATGTAATATTCCTGGTCTTCACTTATTAAGAGATGCCCATTCTATACATACAAAAATGAGTTTTATTTTTACATTCGGATAAATAAGGTCATCATTATATATTCAATATATTACATCGTTCACCTAAGTCTTGTAATATTGTAAGAAACAGATTCCTGTCATTTAAACAAGTGTATCGATGCATCAACACCAGTTGTGTTCTTTTAGATACCTTATTTTGGTTTGGATTTCAAACTTTATAGTTGAATTACTTTGGCACTTTTTTAATTCGTAAATAAGATAACAGTTTCGAATGACTCTATTTTAATTTTGTTACACGTCCAATCAAAGTGAAGTCGCTTGTTAGTCCTATGATTTTTGTATAATACGTCGTTCCCCTTATGTAACAGCCGGGGAATTTAGGTCAAAACAATCGTACAGTATAAAATTTAAATTATAAAAAAAAACATACAGATAAAGATGACAAACACATATCCTTCCGGCTAGGCTATCTGCAGTAATTAGAGAAAGAGCAACGTTTTTTTCTGAGTAAAGTCGCAAATTTACCTACAGACATTTTTAAAAGCTTCATTATAATCATGGGGGGATTGCGGTTTCTGATTAGTCGGGGATAATGCGTAGTTCTACTTAATTAGCCAGTTCATAGCGTTCTTGTCTATAATTACAATTTTATAACTGCTGTAAAGATATATACGTAATATTGTTCAAAAATTGCAACAACATATATATGTATATGAAATGGCATCATATAATTCAATCATATTTTCCTAACACAGAGGATTTCTGTTCTAAATACCTTATCGAAACCTTATTACTATATAAATAACGGTTATATAGTATCGCAACATTTTCTATAAAGTAAAAAACATGAATATCCAGAAAAGTTCACTCGCCATATTTAATATAGTTCGACAGACATGTTGTTACTTTATCGAAATTTATGAGTACACACACAGACGAATATACACACATGTATATATATATATATATATATATATATATATATATATATATGTATATATATGTGTGTGTGTATGTATATGTATATAAATATATATATATACATATATATAAATAAATACATATATATATATATAAAAATACACGTATATAAATACATACATATAAATACATACATACAAACACACACACATACACACACACACACACACACACATATATATATATATATATATATATATATATATATATATATATATCATTTCATACAAAAAGCATTACTTATACCAAGTAAATATTCTTTTTATTCTAATGGAAATTCCAGTTGTTTCAGATGTCCAGAAAAAACACACACAAAAGATTACGCTTGTCATTTTACATAGAATATACACAAACTAACATACAAATAAAACTCCACTGTTCTTTCAGAGTATTATTTTGTGGTGAGTATAACTGGACAGTAAATCTATATTTTTCACAAAAGGATCTGATTCTGTTAATTAAGTTTTGCATGTGAATTCATGTGTGTAGGTTCATTTTAGCCGTTGAGTGCATTCTCGCGTCAGTTTTCATCTTCCATTCGTCGGGAATAAAAGGAAACAACATCATTTAACACGATGTGTTCAAAATATAACATTAAATGAAATACATCTTGTAGCATAGTAAACAAAATAAAAAAATCAGTTATGTTTTGTTTACTACATACACACCTTGAACGAGTGCAGAAAATGTAGGTTCCTTATTAATAAACCTATCCGACAATAATATGGATTGTTCGTGGTATATATCGAGGAAAACACAATATAATCGGCAAATTAATTTCTCTATATGAATATATATATATATATATATATATATATATATATATATATATATATATATATATATATATATATGCGTGTATACATTAATATAAATACATATACACACATATATGTATGGGTGTGTGTATATACATACATTTAGAGACATACACACACTCACAGACACACACCTATATATATACGCATGTATATATGTATATGTGTGTGTGTATGTCTGTAAATATATACATACATAGGTGTGTGTGAGTGGGGTTATATATATATATATATATATACATATATACATAGTCTTCGAAGTTTTCAACCTTCAAAAATTAAAAAAAAATATTTTTTAGCATTCGTTAGGAAACCACCCAGTCAGTAATTTATTTAATCACCTGCAATCACTGCATCAACTCGCTCTCTAATTTACTATAGTACCAATAATTAATTTTTCAAGGGATCATCAGTTGTTTAACATGAAACACTGTTTCGGGGACTAAAAAACAAAACAGTATCTTACATCATGGCTCCCCAGCAGTGTTGATCAAACACCAACACCCTTAATCTTGTGAAAAAGACATGTTACAAACATTTGCTCCAATTTCCTATTCTTAATTGCAGTTACTAATCTTTTCATACAAAAGGAATGAATTTCTTACCTGTGAGATTCATCAATTTCCACATTTAAAATGGATATATTTTTAATTTTTAATTTTTCAGTCTTGTATTTATAATATCACCGATTAATTCATTTAACTACTTATCACCCCCACTATGATTTTTCTTTAGTATATTTACATTTTTAGTTATTTAAAATAAGGTATATAAAGAGGAAAAATATTTTTACATATATACAATTTTTTTTTAGAATATTATTATAATTTTTTATGTGAATTATAAATACATTTTATACATTGCTAATATAGTTTTGGCGTTCCTTTATTAATATAGTCTTGTTAATCTTAAACGATTCAAAAGCAGCAGGATATCGAACAAATTGATTTGGATATTTTTATTTTTACACCAGAAATCTTAAGAGTTTGAACAGTCTATATATTTACCTTTCCACCTTCAAACACTAAATCTACAGTATCATTTCATTCTTTTATAAATTTTCGTGCGGAAATTTAGTATATAGCGTACTAAAATCATACGTAGCTATATATTTTACTTTTAATCTGGAATTTATTTTATCTAATTTTCTTTCAATGGTTGGGAAATATTTACTTCCCAAAATAGATTTATATTATTATAGAATTTTCTTTTAAGGTGAAAATTATTTATTTGAGTTATAATTAATTTCAATATTTTAGATATAGATTTAATTAGAGGTTTAATAATGCACGTTTTTGAACCTACAATAAATCTAGCACTAACTGGATTTTTTATGCATTCTAGGTATCCAATACATACATGGAAGATGTTTGTGTTTATCTTCTAACTTTAATCCTACTTTTTCACTAATAATACTATTATTCAGAATAATGATATCTATATTACTATTACTTATTCATAGGCATCCGAAACGTTGCCTATGAGTCCTACTTATATCAATAAACGGTGTATATAATATTTTTTTACATATAAAAGCTATATTGTTTGCAGCTTTATCAATCGGAACTATTACAAACTTGTCTTGAAGTATTTTAAGTTCCTCCTGTATTTCTGAATTTTTTAAAAGAGGATTGGTTTTTCTACGGTGTTGTAATTTTTTTTTATATGTTTAACCTTTTCATTTACGCATTCAAATATACTATTTTTCCATGCATCAAACGTAGACTGTGCCAATTTATATTTCTTTAACCTAAACATAATAACACCTTCTAGTGCTTTAGTTACTTCTTTAACGCATTTTGTGTAATTCAGGGGTTTAGGTTATCTCTAATTCGGACCCTTACTTAGTAGTTTTCTTTATTTAGGATCATTTACTATCTTTAAATTTCCTGCAATTACATGTTTTATCTCATTATTACAGAAAGGAGAGGAATTACATTCACATTCTGGAATATTTATAATATTATCATTTATATTTATATGTTCTACCGTTTTTTTTTAGAATTGAAAATCTTATTGCGTTTTGTTGGCCCTAGTTTATATGGAACTATTGTTTTTTTTATATTTTGTCTATAACTCATTTGGTAGTAATTGTATAGTTTTTTGTTTATTAAATATTTTAGTTAAATTTACATCATCAAAATCTTTATTTTCATGCAAAACTACACAAACATTTTTAGGTTTCTTTTTTATACCATCCACTGGTGCCTTATATAATTTAGTGTCGATTATATCTAGAATATAGTCATACCATTGAATGAAATAGTCCTTCCTATATATCGTATCGTGTTGTAATAATATATATATATATATATATATATATATATATATATATATATATATATATATATATATACTTGGTTTCTTCAGTTTTGAGATAATAATGATACTTACTCTAAGGGGACATGCGCTTAAGAATTTTGTGGTAGGAGCTGTGCAATCTCCGATCATACTTCGCTTGAGTCGACATTGTTTAATATCAGTGGTAAGTGGAGTTTCAGATGGGCTGACCCCAATGCCAAGATAAGCGGAAAACACATACATCCACTACAATTCTCAAATGGCCCCCACATCTGGTGCAAACCATACAAAATGTTGCTTAACTTCGATGATCTGACGAGAACCGGCGTTTCCACGAGATCATGCCATATATATTATACATATATACTATATATATACACACATATATAGTGTCGATTAACGAGGAATAGAGCAAGATACGTTTGTCACAGGCCGCTGTACGTACGCGGCAACCGTAAAGTTCACTGATCATTTAACGTAAATTGATCCCTTCCAAATACTGTTGATACAACAAAGATCTATGCAATATAATTCTATCACCATTTCACCAAAAGATCTCGAACAGTTCCAAAGATATGATCCGAAAGGAGCGTTTACAACCCCCTCAATCCGATCCCGAACAACTTTGTCCAAACTATACTGTGTCAGAACAACCTCGGAAGTTATGCGCTGAACGACCATACCGTTGGATTTTGATAGCCATTAAGGTACCTCATGTTTGGTACAAGTAAGTCTATCAAAGTCGCCACTTTTAACTTAAATTGATACAATTACTCTTGCTCAAGCACCTATGAATCGAACAGTATATTTTTATGTGACAGGGACACTTTTGAAATGAATGTTTAGAAAATAAGTGAATAAGAATTCTCGATTTTGCTCATTAATTTATCTCATTGCATATAATTTTCTTTTTACAAAATCAACAGTGAAATGCAGAGTTGGGGATTAAGACAACGCATGGACGCATGTAATTTTTTACACGGCTCATTGCGTTTGGGGCCTTAACAATAATAAGCAATCGATTTCATTGAAAAAATAGGACAAGTCACCGATATTTATGACAATAAAGAACATTAAGCGTAAAATATTCGTTAATCATCAATCAATCTGGAACAATGGCTTGTCTCTCTGCTATTGTATATATATATATATATATATATATATATATATATATATATATATATATATATATATATTTATATATATATATATATGACTCAAATGAACTTTTAACGGGTGTTGAAACCCTACATCCGGTTTACGACCTCCGGTTTCGCATGCATACACAAACATAAACGCATAACACCGTAAACAAATAAACACAAATCGCTGGACCGGTTTCGTTCGAACAAATTGACGTCCTTAGAAAAGCGAATATCTTACATTTATTAAATATATAAACTTCAAGATATGGGAGGACACCACAGGACGTGATTACGTATAATACGTATATACATCGACCTGTTTCATATATACCATACATATTATACTAAATAATCAACGCGCCAATAAAACGTATTGTTTTACTATGTATGAAGGTGATAAGAAAATTTTAACATGGGCTGGTGCATATTTAAGAATTATTATATTAATGTTTGATTAAAACAGCTACATAAATTAGTACTTTTACTTAAACGGCCTGTGGCTCGCCTATTTGTATTGGCTGATATTATTTGTTTAAATTACAGGAAAAATGAAAAAAAACCAAAGAAAACAGTGTGAAAAACGACACTTTTCCTTATATTGCATAGCATATGTAAACAAATCGTTCCTTAGCATATGACCATAAAATCTATGCATTTTTCTCATAACATTAAATGTTTATATCTTTTTGTTTTGTTTTTTTATACAATAAAAATGTATACGCCCACAAATGAATTCATATGCTTTGAAATTAGGCGAATAAAAAAGTCCAATATGTTTCCACTTATGGATAATAAAGGACAAAACATGTAAAATTTGGACGAACTCTGAAGACTTTAACTTGGAGTTCTTATATTTAAATGAATAAATGATATATCTATGTTTAGTATGAACGTCAATTTTGACTAAGATTAAACTACCATCGTGGGAGAAATTTCAAGAAAGGATTTTGCATGATTTCAATTCATAGCAAATTATATTATCTACGCCGTAATTTCTAATTATATATCTCGATAGCAATTTTTCGCGCATTTAAAAATATCTTTTGAGACGTACAATCTCGTTTGAACTTATACTATTCATATTGATTCATTCCATAGCTGTGCTACATTATATAATTTAAACGCTATTACTCGCGTAGTCCAATAATTCGATGTCTTTCATTCTATTTGTCCATGAGTAATTTTAGAGAGCATAATTAGTTGCCTCAGATCGGTGAATAAGAATTCTTGACATGTCCATTAGCTCATAGGGAGAAACTATCTGTACTTTCATAATATATCAATATTCAATAAATATATCAATAATCAATATTCAACAATTTATAATATATCAATAATCAGTTCTTGTGTCAAGAAATAAATTAAATTATTAAACTTAGTTTACTTAATATGTAATCTAACTTAGCAAACAAGTAACAAGATTTTATCCTTCAACTGAATGTACTGTTTCTAATACTAGGACACCCCCAACCACAATAACCTCTATCGTTTCGCCACTGCATTTTGTAGAGTCAAGGCAGTATCGAAATTTAAATTATAAATATTTGCTACACCAAGTTTAAAAGTGGATTTGCTTCCACGAATTAAAAAGTGAATCACTATTACAGAATGAGTGAGGGAAGTGTTTAACCAATAATAAGCGGTATATACTAATATAATAAGACGATCACTGGCAACTGGATGAATAGTTAATATAAAAAATGTGTGTAGCTTTCATATAAACAGTGTGTAAACCTGGAGCTGTGCAGGCAATCAAACCGCATGCAAAACTATGGAGTTTATACATCAGAATCCGTAGACGTTTGCAAAAAAGAAAAAAAAAATCATTGATTAAATGAGAATGTATAAACAATAATAATAATAATAATAATAATAATAATAATAATAATAATAATATATAATAATAACATTAATAATAATAATAATAATAATAATAATAATAATAATAATAATAATAATAATAATAATAATAAAAGCAAAAGAAGCCAGATTGAGACGATATAGATATTAATCTGAACAATGCAAACAAAACAGAACTTTGAAACCAACAAACGTCCATTCTACCAAAATGTGAACGGAGGAAAAACAAAACCAAGACAACCAAATCCGACAGAAACAAAACTCTACTGGAGTAACATATGGGAAGAGCGACGAGAACACAATAGAAATGCCGAATGGCTTAAAAACGTGGAAGAAGATTTACAATAAATCGAAGAAGGAACAGTGAATGAAATCAGCAAGGAAACCCTAAAGAAAACCATAGGAAAAATGGAAAACTGGAGGGCACCAGGTCACGACTGGATACATGCATACTGGTTCAAAAAATTCACAACTCAGCCGAAAACCTGAGAAGATGTATATAGGAAGCAAACGTGCCAGCCTGGATGACAAAAGGTAGAACCACACTGTAACAGAAGGACACGGAGAAAGGAACCGTCCCCACCAACTATAGGACAAGTACGTGCTTACCCAACATGTGGAAGATACTGACTGCACAACTGAGAGAACAAATCTACCACTCACTGAATAACCGTGGACTCATCCCCGAGGAAAAGAAATGGTGCCAAAAAGGGAAAAGGGGAGCACATGATCTGCTATATGGTGATCAAAAGATCCTAAAGGAGGTAAAAAGAAGAGGACAAATTTAGCCATGGGATGGATCGACTACATAAAAGCGTACGACAGGATCCCACAAGCATGGATAATAGGATGCCTAAAAATGTATAAAATACCAAGCGGGATCACCAATGTAATAGAAAATGCAATGAGACCATGGAGACTGGAACTGGCAGCAGATGGACAACAAATAACAGAAATTTACATACAAAGAGGCATCTTCTAAGGAGACTCATTATCACCATTACTGTTCATCATAGACATGATGCCCTTGAATAATATTCTGAGAAAGTGCCAAGCCGGATACAAGTTCCGTAATACAGAGGAAAAATTGAACCACCTGATGTACATGGACGATCTGAAACTTTTTGCAAGGACCGAAAATGAGTAAAGACATATATTAACACTACCAGGATCTTCAGACAAGATATACAAATGGAATTTGGAATGGAAAAGTTCGCACAACTAGTTATAAAAAAGGGAAAACTGGAAACGACAGAAGGCATGGAACTACCCAACCAACCAGAAATGATGGCACTAGGGAAACAAGACGACTATAAATACTTCGGAATTCTGGAAGCGGACACCATCAGACCAACATAAATTAAAGAGAAAATTGGAAAGGAATTCCTCAGGAGAACAAGAAAACTCCCTGAAACGAAATTATATGGCAGAAACCTAATAAAGGTCTAAATACATGGGCAGTGCCACTAGTGAGACACTCTAGAACGTTTATAGGATGGGCAAAGGGGAACTGAGCTCGACCAGAAAACCAGGAAACTCATGACCATGCATAATGCACTACATCAAACAAATGATATTGGCATACTCTACGTGAAAAGGAAAGACGGCTGGAGAGGACTGATCTGTATAGAAGAGTGTGTGAAGAACACAAAAAAAAGAACTAGAAAAATACATAATGCAAAACACTGAAAGGATAATTATGGAAGCGAGAGATACGGAGAGAAACCAACAAAACAGAAAACAGAGAGACAAATGACAAGACGAGAAAAGAGAAATGGGAAGCGAAACAACTCCACGGAAGAGTCATTAAGAATGACAAAAGATTAGAATAGCGAAAAAACCTGGGCATGGATGCGAAAAGGATGTATAAACCGAGAAACTGAATCCTTAATAACTGCAGCAAAAGATAGCTCGATAAGAAACAACCATATAAAAGCAAGGATCGGTGAAACACAAGAAAACAGCAAATGCAGACTCTGTGGACAGAGAGATGAAACGATAAACAATATAGTAAATGCACACAGCCAACTGACCCAAAAGGAATACAAAAACAGGCATGACCAAGTGGGGAGGGCGGTGCCCTGGGAAATATGCAAACGGCTGCATTTTGAGCGAACAGGTAAATGGTACTAGCATAAACCCGCAACAGCGCTTGAAAACGAGAACCACACAATTATATGCGACATGGACATACAGATTGGCAAACCCATCCAAGCTAGAAGACCAGATGTCGTAATGATTAACAAGAAAGAGAAATCCTGTCAAATCATAGACTTTGCTGCCCCAGCTGACCACAGGTTTAGTATGAAAGAAAAAGAGAAACGAACCAAATACACATAACTAGCCAGATAGTTTAAAGGGATCTGGATGATGAAGAAAATCAAATTAGTACAGATAATAGTAGGAACACTAGGAACAATCCCGAAAATCCTGGAAAAAAGAATGGCAGACATTGGAATCAGATGAATAGTTGCAATAATCCAACGCCTTACGATAAAGGAAACGGCTGAAATATTAAGGAAACCCCATGAATGCGGAGAATAATACAAGAAGGCAATATAACGAATAAGCGTTACAGGGAATGAAGAACACCGAAGCTGTAGATCTAGAATCATAGAATGTCTAGGTGTAGATGATATGCAACACTCAGAAACAAGGAGACGGGTATCCGTGAAACAGCGGACGCTAAAACCATAAAGAATTTGATGTAGAAATCATAATAAAACTTATATAAAAAAAACCCAAAGCTCTCACCCAAAAGGAAGTGAGAGTGGAAGAAATTAAATTAAGTACAGGGAGCAAGTTCTCTCATACATTTCAGCACATACTAGTGCAGGCTTAAAACATATTACGCAGGGGACAAGACAGTAAATAGTAAGTTTACAGTAGGAAAGTATTTGAAAAAGAATATAAAAACATCAAAATATGAACGGGACATGACACTATAAACTCAGATGAAAATAAATTAACTGTTAAAACAATAAATAAAAAAAACAATGAAATAGGATGAACTAAAGTTTTAAAAAATGGGAGAAAAAAGAATTAAGATTAAGACAACTGAAATACATACCTTAATAATGCAAACAAAGCAAGACGTATAGGAACCAACCGACGTCTACTAAAATATGAAATAAGAACGTAGAATATATAACCGAAAACCTATACCCTACAAAAAAAAACTTTACTAGATACAGATATTAAAAAAAAAGAAGAATCATAACAGAAATGCTGAATGGTCGAAACATAAAAAGAGGAACCTCGGCAAATCGGAGATGGGACAGAAAACAAAATTCATAAGGAATCCCTCCATACACCCTACGAAAAATTACAAACCGGTAAACATAAGGGTACGGTGTGATTAGTTTATTAGATCCCTCATTTACTAGTGATTTACAATGAACGTGTATTCTACTGTTATGATTTTTAGACCAAGTACTAAAGTAGCTAGTAAAAACCTGATGGTTGTTTAGACACAAGGGAACCAAACAGCAAATCCACCGAAAAAGAACATGATGGTATCTTCTTTATATACATGCACATGTGTTCCCAGTCGAGAGACAGTAAAGAGATAATTCACGTTGAGTGTTTCAAAAGTTTATGGAGGAATTCGTTTCTCTCAGGACAATGCACATGTCAACATCTGCATTTTGGTCATATACTATTTTACTAATATGGGCATCAAGGCAGTACCACATATTTATTATAGTTAAGACCTTGCTCCATGTGAATTTTGGGTATTCCATAAGCTCATGGAAAAGCTTACAGGCTGCCGTTCTGAGTAATTGAGATGAAACATGATTTGAGGAGAGGTATTGACAGGCTTATACGAAAGGTCTGTCATAGGATCTTATAGAATTTGTTGAATAGTTCAACAAGTGTAGTGGAGCCGGAAACGATTATATTGAAGGAGACTAAAGTTTCATGCGTGCATTATAAATATAAATGTCCATACGAAAAGTCTGGAAAGTTATTGAAGTTAGCTCGTGCATGACTTGAGTGTTTTTGCTTAAGATATAATACTGAATTTCAATCGTAGTTGACGATCATATCTGACCCACTAGAAAATAACATTTTATTACCCTTGTTACAGAAAATATATTGATGCAAGTTTGAAATATATGTACGAAAATGCATTAGACAATCTAATTGACAAAAAACATGAATATTTGTAAAATGGCAATAAACATGTGGGTATCATTTCTTTATACAATAATTAAATTACAGACACGTAACACGCACCCTTCAATATTCAAACAAAATCTAAAAACTTATAATTTGAAACGCCATCTCTTACATACGAACGGAGAATGTTTTGATTTAATCGATAAAATATCTTAAAAATCAATTATTAACTACATTCTTTCTGTATATTATCACTGTGGAGCCGCCTAATATCCAACCATCGGACAAAGCATTCCGTGCCGGGTATCAAATATAATTAGTTTATCTTATGTTTTCAAATAAATTCTGCAATCTTATAATATTAATAAATTAGGTTTATTGGTTGAAGTTTCGCCATAGAAATCGGCATAAGTTTACATACGTTCTAACAAGCATCCAAAATGTCCTTACTGAACTTCTTATTAAGATTCAGCTCTTATTATATATAGAAATAAATGTGAAGAACAATAAGAAAATCACGCGGGAGACGAATCACATGCTTCCTAGTATGACATTTGTATAAATGCACAGCTTTCTAATGCGTAAATGATTACGGTGACGCAAATGTTAACCTATTGTTTATTGCACAAACACAATGAAAAGAGGAACGGTTGGCAGGTAGTGTAAAAGGAACGGTTGGGAGATTCTATTGAAAAGTAGAAATTACTGTGGGAAAATTGAACCGAGTCCATATTGCGCTCAGCATCGATTTTAGTCCATGGCGGTTACATATTCTCGGATCGATTGGAAACAACCTTTTGTGCCCATATTTATATATTTCTACTTAGACGCATCAGGAATAATCTATTGTTATTAATTATAATGAAGGAACAACTGTGTCTTCAGTTTAACGAGAAAAGAGAGTAATTAGAATAATATGCGTATAGATTTACCAATAAGCATATGCCTTGCAACTTATCTGAAGACTACGTGTATATATATATATATATATATATATATATATATATATATATATATATGTATATATATAAGTTATATATAAGTTTTATATATATATAAGTTATATATATATATAAGTTTTATATATATATATATATATATATATATATATATATAATTTTGCAATGTATTTGCAATAAATCTAAAGAGAATCTCACATATTTATATCCTCCGATATTTCGTAACATGATATCGATGTTATTTAAAGTTTTTATATATTTACTAAAAAATGTTTGCTTGTAAACATATCAACAACGTGTAACTAAGGATATATTATGAAAATAATAAAAACGTATAAACCAAATTACAGATATTTTATCCGTCACAAACATAAAGATAAACATTCAAAATATTTAAAAAATACGAATCTAATAAATCTCTTAATTTAGCTTGAGAAGGTTCCCTTAATTGTACACTAAAAAACTAAAAAAAAATACATAAACTATAAAGTGTTAATCTAACGAAATTCTCAGAAAATTTATCCAAATAGATATCTGTTTATAAAATAGGTAATTATCAGTATATAATAATAATTAAAAAAAACTTCATAAAAATCCCCAAAAAATTAGTGACACATAAATGGAATGTCACATATCTATTAATATAACTCAGAAGTAGTCACACATTTATTAAATCATATCCAGTTACATATTTTTAAAATATTTTAAAGCTAGTTTCGTGTTTTATCGCTTGAAGCAGCCGTATAAATCGCTTATTTGATTCGACAAAACTCGAAAATGATAGACATTTTAAACAAAATTTGTAGTAGAAACAACAGAAAAACAATCATCAATCAGGCAAATAAGGGGATATTGCCGAAGCAATGACTTGGTTTTAATGTATTGAATGAAAGAGTTATAGTAAATGAATCCTAGCAATTAACATACGACACGTTTTAACACTTCCGTGATGTTTGCCGAGATATATACTCCAGTAGTCAACGATGCAATCCACATTTGATATGTACATTGTAACTAATAATCAATAATAATAAACAATTTAATCGCTCTGTGCTTCCCCTGCATAAAACAAATAAATAAATAAAGAAAAAAAATATTTCAATCAAAATTTAAGCGAGTGCCAATGTGACAGAAGAAAATATTAGCCACGAATCCGGGCTCGAACCCTAAATGCGAGAGGTAAAAAAGAATGTAACAAATTACTGGTAATCGTGTTTTTCGAAATTGCAACGAGTGCTTATGCAAAATAAAGTTTTGAAACAAAGTTTTAATTCTAAAATAACGTGTTTAAACATCAGATTAAAATAAGGTTTTTAAACATAGCTTTAGTTAATTACGCGCGCGTAAAAACAGCAACGTGAAAAGTGATCCTTCTTCCAAAAATGTTACCAAGGTGTCTGTCACAAAAAAACACTATATTTCTAATTTTCACATATTATGCATCCAAGGGTTTGCTCATTTTGCCCGGATGCGATTGACAAAATATGTTTAGCGGACACACAAACACACAATCACATCTTTTATTTCTTTTAATTAAAAATGATTGACTAAGCATGAGTGCAATGCTTCGTTCATCTTCCAGAAACGTTGGCAATCCTCTATGATATCTCTCTCACATCGACACTTCTTTAGTCCAGTGGCATGCAGAGGCCCAAAAGCGAGTGAGAGCACATTACTCCGCCTAGACCTTCCGAATCGTCACAAATTTCAGAACTGAGTAGACTCACAGTTGCTTAACCTGTGATGTGGCGAAACTGGCATATCAACGTGATAGTGCCGTACGTTAGAATGAAAAACCGGATGAGATATCCAGGTGTATTTACTATAATGGTGTGTGTAAAATTACGGAACCTTTCTACATGCACTTCAACCAACTGTTTTTAGAGGTAACAAAAATATTAAGTGTAAATTCCATGCACCGAAGCTGCACGATTGAATGCAAACAAATATTTAGCTTTTAAAATATATATGTTTATTTGAAGCATGTAGATACATAAACTTACTTAGACGTGATCGAAAATAAAACCAATTTTTTTAACACACTTAAAGAAAGACATAGATCGTTTCATGATAGTAAGAATATTGTTTTCAAACTCTCAAATTGTTTTTGCAGTATCATAGCGAGACTGTTGAACATTCCCTCCAAAGGATTTATCTGGCGCCATCATAACTATGCTCTGAAAATGAGATCGATAAATTTCATTATGTATGCATTTGAAAGAATTGCAGGGTAACTGATTATGTAAATGCTTCAGCTTTTAGATATATGTGTCTCATATGATTATGAATCATCACGAAATCAACAGCACGTTTTCTTTACATATCTATACGAACATGACACCAATTTCTTGTCCTTTTTGCTGGATAAATTGTCCAGTTAAGATCCTTCATATATTGTCTTGAAAGGAATCGTGGACTTTCTATCTCAGGTGAATTCAATCCTGGCAACTTACAATCCCCTAAATTGTGTTTAACATAGAAAATAGCGAAAATATTGCTTATAAAATTAATAGGGTGTTGTAACATTGGTCGCTTCCTTTCAAAGTTATTTTTGACATTAACAGATTGCCGATCTGAGTGCATTTAACAAATATTGGGGCATTTAACATCCAAAAACATTACAAAAAATTGAATCACGAATATAAGTAAGATTTTAATATGAACTGAGCCAGCTGCAGTTTGCATAGTGTTAAATCGAAAAAAAAAACAATAGAAACTGCATTAAACCGTATTATGCGGTTCTTACCACATATTTCCCAGAATTCGACACCTGTCGATCAGCACGGTAGTCTGTCGGGCTTGATCAGATTATTGATATTAACAAGTAATATATAACTACAATTTTTTTTATTGTGGACCACAATTCATAATGAGAACCAGCATTCTGTAACAATTAATGTTATGTATGGATGAAGTATATTTACGATTTTATCAACGATATTTTTTCAGCATGATTATGAACGAGAACTACGGTCTGAATTTTTTAAATTTTTTTCCATAGGCATCACCACATTATCAAGGTCAAGAGGTCACTCGAGGATAAGGGTTAAAGAATGCACAGTAGAAATGGGACAATCTAATAACATTTAGTAATGGAAATTCGTTACATTTGTTAGCACGTGGAAAGGCTCATCAAAAACGTGTTTGCATTAGACTTGAAGACAACCATATTGTAGTCAGCTGGAAAGCAGGAAAACGGAAGGCAATTCCACAGGCGTGCAGTTCTAAGAAAGGAGCTTTGTTAATAGAATCTACGTTAAAGTTTAGGAACAGATAAAGAGTGGGGGGATTATTGTTAGTGTTTTAAGCTAGACGAGTGTTTCTTGTGCACGTTTGACGATGTGGGACCATAGACTGAAGCTCAGTCGAACACTTTCCATGAAAACAAGATACAGCAGAGACAAACTCGCAACATCTTTTCTGTGAGATAGAGGCTGCAGGGAAGAGAAAAGAACATCTCCTAAGAGGCAACAAAGTCGATTTTGGACTCTATCAAGGAAGGGCAAGTCCTTTTTAGTAGCTCTTGCCCAGATGTAGAAAATTGTTTCAATCATTGAACGTACCTGGTTCTTATATAGATAGAGAATTGCATCAGCAGTGAGATATCTACTGGGTCGATAGAAATATCCCACCATTTTTCCAGCGGCCTTAGCAACATATTTGATGCATATGTTCAATTTAATATCAGGAGTAAAGGTCAAACACAGAAGCTTGTCAAAATGTGACGCCTCCTCAAGGGGATAGCCATTCATTTCATGTGATGCCAGATGTGGATCAGAACGTTTATGTTTTAAAGAGAGGAGCTTGGTTTTAGAGGGGTTTTTTTCAGTTTTTTTTAATTATATTTTCACCCCAAACAAAGCACATTGCCACTTGGGTGTAGGACGTTACTATCAGGGGCAGCAACTGCTGGGGCACTATGTTGGGATTTGGACAGCAAGATGTATGTTCGCGTTACACTTGAACTTCTGCATGTCAGTACAGTTGGGGAAGTACGGACCTGGAATGGAATTCCAGAGTCTAGCGATCCTGGGGAAGAAACTACTGGAGTAGAAAGATCTTCTACATCTAGAGATCTCTACTGCGTGAGGATGGGATGTAGCTGCCTGTCGGGTTTGTCGAGGATGTCTCGTTGCAGGGGCACAAGTGTCTGCCGCTCGTCAGATAATTGACCATTAAAATACATGTAGAACAGGCAGAGGGATGCAACGTTTCGTCGATCGGACAGAGGCTGAAGCTTAGATGCGAGTTCAGGGCCTATCAGATTGGCGAATCTCTTTTGAACATTTTCTAGAAGCTAGAGACTAGCAGCAGATGCACAGCCCCAAATGTGACAGCAATACTCCATACATGCGCGAATGGTAGCCTTATAGAGGTGCATGATAGTTTCAGGTGTTAGTAGTTTTCCAGCACGATAGAGAGAGCCTACCATCTTCGCAGCGGCCTATGCAATGTTTTCAATGCAATTGTTCCAACTCATGTTTCCTGTGAACATTTTGTCCCCATTCCACTACGGATTGGAGGGCATCCTCTAGTGTTTTCCAATGACTTTAGTTTGGTGTTCATTTTTTCCTGTCATGTCTGTAATAGAGTGTGGTGTCATCATACCCATCTCAGAGGTAGTTTTGTCGGGTAGGTCATTAATAAATATTAGGAAGAATAGAGGCCCAAGGATAGACCCCTGAGGCATTCCCGTCTTTATATCATATTGTTTAGATGTACAACCGTCGAGGACAACCTGGATGTTTCTCTTATCTAAGAATAATTTAATTATGTTAAGTATTCTACCAGTGATACTGTATGATCTAATTTTCCTGAGGAGGCCCTTATGCCATACCCTGTCAAAAGCTTTAGATATATCTAGAGCTACCCCTCTGCCCTCCCCCGCTTTGTCCAGTGACTGGTATTTACTTCAGAGATTAAAGTGAGGATGTCTTCTGTGGAACGGGCTTGTCTAAATCCATATTGTTTGTCAGTCAGAAGTTTAGCATCTGTAAGGTGACGGACTAGAGCATGGTTAATTATGATCTTAAATATTTGGGCGAAAAGTGGGAGGATGCTATTGGGGCGATAATTTGCTGATTAGTTCTTTCGCTAGCATTCTTTAATACTGGTACCACAGAAGCAGTTTTCCAACAGCCGGGAAAGCATTATTCATTAAGATTCATTAAAAGTAACCAGCCACTTTTCCCCCATTGTACCACGCGCTCAAGATCAGAGGAGAGAGAATAAAGAGAACTTGGTATTTTACTGACTTAGATGTGCTCTCATGAATGGTAGTGTCATCAGCATAGATGTCTACAAATGATGTAAGGATGTGATTAGGAATATTATTAATATAGATTTTGGAAATAATTAATGTAGAGCTGGTCGCAGGATGGACTCTGGGTGACTCCAGCATTAATTCTGCGAGTTTCTGATTTTTGCATATAAACTACTACTCTTATGACCCTATCAGAACAGAATTGTTTAGTAATTAAGAACCCATTTCCAGCTATATCATTGGTAGAGGCCTTGTGAAGTAAACCCTTATACCATACTAATTTATCAAAGGCCGTAGATATATACAGAGCAATTGCCCTAGAGAGGTTGCATCCGTCGAGAGATTTGCTGTTCCTATGTGATATAACTGTAAGAACATCTGCTGTAGATCTAGCAGAACGGAAACCATACTGTGTGTCACTAAGAAGGTTATTTTTATTGAGATGGTTGATTACTTCTGTATTTAATACATATTTCAGCAACTTACGCATGATACACTGGAGACTTTTTGGCCTTTACTGAGAGAGGGATAAGTGATCACCTGAAGTCTTAAATACAGCGTATAATGAAGAGATTTCCGAGAATGATTGGAAGCAATTCTCCTTAAGATGACGTTTAAACAGGTTTGTAAGTATGGGCGCTAGTCCTGGTTGAAGTTTTTTGAGTACTATACTTGGAATACTTGCCTTGGTGTCAAAGGGTAGAATTAGCTGAAAAGTTCTTGGCAAAGAGTTCAGCTTTGCCTAATGCTGACGAGATTATCTCAGACCCATTGCTGATAGTTGGGATAGAGCATCCGCTTCTGTTCATGATTCTGTGTGGTATTTGCCAAAACAGGTGTGAACCAAAACGGTGGTCAGCTACTTTGTACTTGACGGACTGAGCATACAACTCTCTTTAATTCTTTATTACTTTCCTACAATGTTTGCTGGCAGTCCTAAAAACTGCTTTAGTTTCCTTATATCTATTACGTTGGAAACAATGGAAAAAGTTTTTTTTTTCGTGCGCAATAGCAGCAGCACATTCTGGAGAGAACAATGGTTGGCTTTTATGTTTTTGCTGGAACTGTTTCGAGAGTATGAAACGAGCTATACTCACAACTAACCATGCCGTCAGGTTTGTACTATAGAGGGCACCTCCTTTTTAAACATGGAACGCAAAGGTGGATCTGATATAAATATACGGAAGCTATCACAGTTAGCCTTAGTGTATCGATATACTGTACGATGCAGAGTTACGTCTGGGGACTTATTACATTTCATTTCTATCGTAATTGATACAACAGAGCGGTCGCAAGATCCAAGAGGAGACAGAACAGAAACTGGACATAGAGCAAGTTGTGAGAAAAAGGTCTAATAGACTCGCATACTGACCTTCATTGTCGGGCACAGGGGTAGGTTCGTAAACGATCTGAGTGAGGCCATAATCAATGGAGAAATCCTGACAGAACCTCCCCTCATCATCGGTCTTGTTTGAGTGGGTCAAACACCCCACGTTGTTTGCCACGTAAGTTTGCCGACTTTCATTATTTTATTGCAATTGATGCCGTAGTACAAACACCGAGGTGTACATATTCGGTGCGACTAAATTATTTACCTTTATTTAAAATGTTCTTTGCATCGTAGAGGAATTCTTGAAATGCTACACAGTGTTACTTCATCGATCACAACTTTGAAATATATGCCCATTTAAAAAACATAGCACCTCAATTGTGTATCCTCTTGATTATCCGGAGAATTGTTTTTATCTTCAGTGTACCATTCATAATGTTTCGGTCGCTGTAAACCCAATTTTATTTCTATATTATCTCACGTAACTCGGCAATCTTTCTGAACTAAGTAATTTGCACTGGATTTTCAACGGAATCTTATTAAATACACACGAATTACATTCTCTTATTTCCTCCGCAACAGTTGGGTATAAATCCTAAGTAGTTCTCAGCTGTAATTGAATGTCACCCGTAATGACGATTGAACTCCAGGAGACAGGAGCCACATACTGAATTTTACCATAGTATGCCAGTGATAAGATATATAATATATAACGTAGTAAAATCCCCGTAAAATACGTCACAGTGAAAGAAAATGCTCATGCAACCTAGGAGATTACTGATAAAACCTCAGCTCAGAAAGTATTAGTATAATTGAATCCAGTAGCATTTCGTATAACCATGTAAATTTAGTAATCTTTTCTATACAAGCCTCATTAATTATGTTGGTATATTGATCTCATTTATGCACAGCATTTTGGCCATATTGTATTGTGATTATGCATTACGTTACAGTGAGAGAAAATTCTCGTGCAACCTAGGAGATAACTGATAAAACCTCAGCTCAGAAATATTACACAAGTATTAGTATACTTGAATTCAATAACATTTTGTATAACCCTGTAGAATTTAATAATATTTTCTATAAAAGCCTCATTAATTATGTCAATATATTGATATCATTTACACAAAATATTTTCACCATATTTTCTTGTAATTACGCATTACCATTCAATGTGAATAAATGTAATCTTATTCCTTTTCTTATATAAATAGAAAAAAGAATGGATAATAAACATTGGTTTTTGAAATACCACCAGCAAAAATTAAAAAAAAAACTCGTAGCAATAAATAAGATATACACCTATTAATTGTAAATACCGATAATATTTATATATTAATTAAATTATCTTAAATTCGCATGCTTGATTTAATAAGAGAACAATTAATTTATATGTGGCAGTTTTGTCGTCGATTTAGAGTAATCTGTTTACATTGGCATTCGAAAACCATTTACTAAATGAGTTTTTTTAAAATGAATATTATGAAAGTATACATTTTAGCCCCCAGCGGGAATATTTATTAGCACAGTAATCAAGCAAGTAAACATGTTATACAAACGGTCTTCATTTATTTATGTAAGCACATGCAATTAGACAACCTTAATTTATTCGCTTTGCAGTTAAGATGACGCATTAATTGAGCTAATATAGATAATGTTTCTGATAAAACGAAAGTAAGTATTGCTTTGGGAGTTTTACACATCATTATAGAGCTTTTGTAACTGTAACTATTGGTTGATTTTAGCTGCGGTTTGATATTTTCCCTCGAGTGATTATCTGTAAATAACGTAATAATGACTATATTCTCGAAAAACCGATATATATTTAATGAAAATTCAAATAATTCTAAAATAAATTTAGCTGGATTTTATTTGAATTTAATTAGAGGGCATATATTCTGAAAAAATGTAATTTGGGTAATTCTGAAAAACAGTTCATACGATATTGTTCAGAATTAATGGATATATCAAAAAACATCCTTTATTAAAAAATACTAGATTAAAATATAATATAGTCGTATATGTACCTGCGTTTTCCCGATATTATACGTTATCTTAAATTATTCTTAAATATGAAGTAAAATCTGTAAGAGACTGTGACGTGCATAAAAATATTATAATTTCTAACCAGTTCTCTACGTATAAAAATACTTGAGATGAGATCTATAAAAAAACTAGAAAGGAAGAGTAAAGTACGAGAACACTTAGGCGCGTGAGGGCTACGAACAGTTGACACACATCAGGTTTTAAATGGTAACCCCCTAAAAGCAATATTTAAGGATAAAAACGATTAAGAAGATTTATACATCATAGATCATGCCAAACAGCGTGGAAGAGACAGTAGAATATGGTATGTATATGTTGTAAACTAAAACATAAAAAACAGGGTAGGACAATGACACCAGGATGTCAGTTTCTTATAGCGAAGTTTCAAACTTTCATCATCACTTATCAAAAAGCAAGGGGATCACCCTGCTGATATATTTGGCAATACCGGAATAAATTTTATTCTCCAAAAATACATCCTGTAATGGCTTAACCTCCTAGTAAAACCATTTTAAGGGACAAACACGATTAAAAAGGTTCTTTAACATGCCTTCATAATTTATATACAATATCCCGAATCTACATCGAAAAACATACTGAAATTACGAGAAGAATAAAGACCATAGCAAGAACTGTTTAAACCAAACTCACGAAGAAATACATTGGCCTTGACTTAGTAATTCATGAAAATAATATTTGGAAATGTTCTTTTCACCGTTGAGGCAGAGCACCCTTGACGGGTCAGAAGGATAAGCCAAAGTTTGGCGTCTTCCTGAATTCTCATCCTTCATCGATTAAGTCGTACACAACGAGGTCGAGGTGTAATGGTTTTGTGCTGAAGTAATCTGTGATGAACTAATTGTATTATTTCGAGTGTCAGAAAGTGTCAAACTGAAACTCCCGTCATATCTTTATATGCACAACAATGAACCATCCGCGTTAGCCAAGGCTACGATATTCTACCTAACGTCATTAGGCATTAGTAAAGCACATTTGATGGCATTACTCTCTTATTCCCAAGATATATAAACAATTTAGCAGAGCTGGTCAATAATAAAGATGAACTTCATGGAGGAGGTGTTCAATTTTCCTCAAAGGATAACATTGGGAGGAAATCCTGAGAGTTTTGAGTAGCATCAATCATTTCAAATCCGCTGATAGGCAACATCCGTTGACAAGAGACTGTTCAATATGATTTTCTAAGCATGGGGGTTATGTTGATTTACAGATCTTTCCTTATACAAAGTAATGTGAAATCGGTCAATGGTTTTTGGTTAATATTGTTACTGGATATGTTCTTTACTTCATATAGATAGAAATATGAAATTAGCATATGGTTTCATTCCCGAAATTATGCATTCTTAAACATTTGCAATGAAGTTATGTGCACTTTAAATTAACAGAAAATGGTAAGATAAGCGTGACTTTAAAATATTTGTTTAAATTTAATGAGACTCAAGGAAATAAAGCGCCTGGTTATTCTCCTCCAGTGTACCAAATGCCACTTCTTCTCGTTTCATAGCAATATCAAAATTAAAAAAAAAATATTGCCCTGCAATAAAGCGATTCACACGGTCTACATTACAACATGACCATAAAAAAAGACTAAAAACGGACTTACTCTAATAAAAGTCAAGTTTATATGATTATATATTTTTGTAATCTCGAAACTTTTGGGGGTCTGCCGTTCATTCATAACATTAGTGCTTTCTTTATTTTTTCTAAAAAATGTGGAATACATATTGTTTTATAGACCATTATTTATCCATACGATTTTTATTCACGTGGGTTCGTAAGATTCCTGCAGTTATATTAATTACACCATGAATAGTTATTTTCTGTTAAGAGAGCATTTTACACGTGCAACGTAACAGTAGGCAAAATAGTGTAGCGATCGTTTTATTCAGAAAAATCATAGGGAGTAAGATAGAAACAAACAACTTATTTCTCAAACTAATTGTAGAATATATTTTACATACGTTCTTATGTTTTCCATTTGTAAAACATTAAATATTGTTCAACACAATTATAAAATAATAGAAAACTGTTATATTTTATGATTACAGGTATTAAAATAGGATGTGTTTTCACATCTACCGTGAATTTGATTAAGTCAGTATCATTTGCTCTAAACTTTACATGGGATCCTGGTATTATTTGTTTTCTATTACTGGTGCTTACACAAACTAGTGCACATTTATGGTTATTTCTGCTGTAGGATGTAAGCGAGATCAGTTTGCGTTACATGCAATACATTTTACGGTAATTTACTTTGGGAATTATTTAACGGGGAAGGAATTTAAAATATTAGCAACCCAAAAGAAAAAACAAAACTTATTGCAGAAGTGGTTCTGGCATCCAGAAACTTCACATGCAAAGTGGTGTGTGTGTCTCCTAGGCGGATTTATCATGTATATATACACTGAATTGCGTGCAACTTATATGCAAAATATACATATGTTGTCTATTTTACGCTCATGAGAAAGTAATTAGAGCTTGATAAAATGAACCGCGTTTAATAGGGAACAATTATTACATGCACATATACAGATAGTAGAACAATACCTCATTGAGTGATGAGCGTTTTCATTGAAAAAATATACCGGGTGCTCTCAGCTGACGTTTTTAGCAAACGAAAATGATACCATTTCTTTAAGGAAACTTTGACAATGTAAACAGATATGCCATTCATTCATTCTTCCTATTGACTCTTTTAGTTTGACGAAATAGCATATTAAGAGTTTTCTAATCGAAGTTGCGTTATATCTTGCCTAGAACACTTAAAATATATTCTTATAAACGTATTTCTTTTCATTTCTGGTGCGTTATATTTATGAACATAGCTTTACTACAGGGAACTAAAAAAGGAAATACATTTTTAGCAAAATGCCGGCTAAAAACGTATTAATGATAGCGCTCTCAACAAGAAGATACAATGCTACAAGGCGTGAGGCAAACAATCTGCGTTACCATTGGCATGCCACACAATTGATACTGTTATTAAACACAACATACATTATTGGCAATACATCTATACATAATTCAAAAAGACGACGTTCACAGAAGATATCCATATAGGGAAACAATACAGGTGTATTTACTTTATGTATAACCTTATAGCAAATAAAGTAAACTAACATATTTGCAGGCTATGATGAGGACTATTACCATGACTTCACAAATTTTATAGAGTGTGTCATCTCCTCTTTACTAAAATATATCGCACCTACTAGAAGTGTCTATATGAATATAAATAAAAAAAAATATGCAATACATATAATATGCTATAAATACAGATAATATATATATTACATAATATATATATATATGTATATATATATATATGTATATATATGGATATATATATATATATATATATATATATATATGTATATATATATAAATGGCAGGTTATAAAAATATATTTGGCACATAAGCAGCCATAGGAATCAACAGTTCATAATCGTGAGAATTCGTCAGGCTTATGCAGAGGATAGACATTAAAAAAATAGATTCAAATTAATATTACCAGATTAAAAATAAATCAATTTAGTAAATAAAAAAATAAAAGTATATATATATATATATATATATATATATATATATAGTGTATATTAAGGAATAATTTTCTCATTTAGACAAATATTATTGAATAGCACGGAATTATTTTATTTTACAATTTTCATTTTTATCTTCTCCGATCTCCAACTCTAGCTCCATATCACAACATTGGAAGGGACATGGCTGCCACCATTCGGAATTTCGAAGTATTGTACATTAAAACAAAGAAACCTCAAATAAATATTATTAATTATGAGTGCAGTCGGAACGTTTTTAAATGTTTGGGAGAAATGTTTGAAAATCTATATATGTGTTTGTATAGATAACTGTGTTTAATATATGAAAAAAAAAATCCGCCCACCTAACCTGTAACAAATTACAACGTGACTAGGAAAAAACGTATATATATGTAAATTAAAAAAAAACAATTTCTACATTTATTTCTACAATATGCCTGAGGATGATAGAAGTACTTCTGTCGAAAGCCATCGCGATTATGGATCCAACATATACAATTTCGAGAAGAACACAAAAAGAACTATTCGGAGTTTGGAGAAGATAAAAAGGGAAATTGTAAAACAATAATTCCGTGTTATTCAATAATATTTGTCTATATATATATATATATATATATATATATATATATATATATATATATATATATATATATATGCATATATATATATATATATAAATATGCATATAATAAATAATTTTATAAATAAATTTAATATTATATCCGCTACAGAAGCAATTTTTCGATCTAAATGGTATCGTCGTATACTTAAGAAGTTTAAACTATGAACATAAATATTGGCCCTTAATTCCTTAACTTCTAATCGTAGTTTTCATTCCTATTTTAGAAAAGCTATACAGAAAGAAAATAAAAATTCTTAGAGGTTTACACAGTAATAGAAACTAGTATACAGATGCAATACATTTTATTTCTTGTTATAAGCCGCAATATATATATATATATATATATATATATATATATATATATATATATATATATATATATATATATTTGAAAGTCTAGTTATTAGGTGTATTTTGCTATAGTCTAAAGCAACATTTATGTAATTTATACATTATTGCTAATCTATCACTCTTAAATTTTAAAGTTAGAGGCATAATATTTATACGCAGATTCTGACCCTGTATATCTGTCGAGGTAATCTGCGAGTTTACTACAGAAAATCAAGTAACGTATTTGGTTGTTCCATTGCAATTCTCGAAATATGAACATTTTTAGAGGTGTACATTATGTGATGTAATATAATATCGAAGACTATATATATATATTCTTAAAGAACGTTACTAAAGCATTTAGATGGGCAACGTTTATGAGTATACAATACACCGTGTAATTGAGAACCTGTAATTATGTTAGCTTTTATAATTATCGCTGCGTTGTCGTACACGGGCTGTGCTCCAACAGCAAAGCGTTTTCTTTAAAGGAACGGTATTATAGTATATTACACTTTTTTCATGCTTTCGTTTGTTTGTGCAAGAGAAGACTTTCGTGTATTTAAACACAATTATGAGGAAAAATGCGCATTATTATAGGTTATGTTGTAATGAGAATGTACACTTTTTCCCTTCAGAACTGCTAAATAGTTTTTATAAAGGTATTATTCTAGCGAATTGAGTGTTTTTTTCTTGTGTAGATAATATATGTCCGTTTATCAGAACATTTTGAAGAATAATGGGCGTTGTTTAGCATATGTAAGTTTCAGGATATTTTTAAGTATTTTATTTGTGTGGGTTATAGTTTGAAATATTATTATTCGGCATGAGCAATTCCACCAGATGTTATAGCCTTAAATTGTAAGGACGGTATATGCGCAATGGTATTATGTTAATAAGCCAAGCATGATCCTATATTTTTTTTAAATAAATGAGTACATTTTTTTTTATGGAGAGGTTGGCGGTAAACTTTAATAAAAGAATCAGTTATTTCATCCTGATACTTTTATAAATTATATGTTTTTTATTAACGTATATGAAAGTGTATAATATACTAGCAGTTCAGTTTTTCTCTGATCCTATATACTGTTCATAACTTCATGTGCATGAATATACATCTATCTATCTATCTATCTATCTTCTATTATTATTTTATTATATATCTATAAAAACAGAGATGTGTGTGCCACAGACGATTTCTGATTGGTTAATCCAATAATCACATCTCCTAAAAAACAATGGTTTCTACGCTCTTACCTTTACCATAAAATATTATGGCTTTATTTATTGTCCATCTTGGAAGGGTTTAATTTTTTAATAACTTGTTATTCACAAATTAAAAAAATACGAAACTAAACTACACGAAATCAAACGCTCCGACAAACTTAATAGTAGTACTAGCAAGCACACGCGCACACACGCACACACACACGTTCACTACCGTCACGTTGTTATGGCAACCAAACAATGTTTACAAAATGTCTACGCACGTTCGTAGACATTTTGTAAACATTGTTTTTAAAAAATAAAAAATAATACTTCTATTATGTTTTAAACGACTGTAATAGTTTATTTTGGAAGTATATTTCATAAAGAAAATTGACAACCCACTTTAAAAACAGAAATTACGAGTTTTATATATTTTATTCGCAGTTTTTTGTGGACTCTTCTGGCGGCCATGTTGTAAGCCCTAACGGTATTTTTGGAGATTACCCAAATAAATGTTATCAAAGGCAAGATAAGTTACTTTTCCACCAAACTGGATATATTTTTCGTGTTTTTATTCAATGTAGCATATTTATTCAGCTCGAAAAACGGGTTTGTATTACTGTACACATAAATTCGAAAAAGTTGTCAAAAACCAAATATATAACAAATACATGTTATCAAAGGCAAGATAAGTTACTTTTCTACCAAACTGGATATATTTTTCGTGTTTTTATTCAATGTAACATGTTTATTCAGCTCGAAAACCATACGGTGTTTACCGATGTATTGGAAAATTCAAGATGGCGCCTCTCTCCCTCTTTAACACGGTAAGTTTGGGAAAAGGTGTTATAAATAAAAAACTAGAAAAAATACTATTAAAAACCCGCCGAATATATGTCAACCTATGTCACGGTAAAATATTGAGCGAGTTTTTAACAGTATTTAATTCAGTTTTTTATTTATAACACCTTTTCCCAAACTTACCGTGTTCAAGAGGGACTAAGACGCCATCTTGAATTTTCCAATACATCGGTAAACACTGTATGGTTTTTGAGCTGAATAAACATGTTACATTGAATAAAAATACGAAAAATATATCCAGTTTGGCAGAAAAGTAACTTATCTTGCCTTTGATAACATTTATTTGTTATATATTTGTTTTTGGCAACTTTTTCGAATCTATGTGTACAGTAATACAAACCCATTAAAAATATTGTTTTTGATTTTGAAAAAATATTGTGGTTTATTTGTATTTTAAAATATTGTGGTTCATTTTGATTTTAAAAAAATCATTTTGATTAAAAAAATTGTTTAATTTTAATATTTGTTTATTGTCTTTACTCATATCAAATGTTTTGCTTGTGTTCTGCTTCAAATATTCATATTCTTACATGCATAATTTTCATTTAATTTTATTAAATAAACTTCAATTTTACTACAAATCAAATCGTGTTCCTTCACTTTTTAAAATGTAATTTATAAGTAATTAAAGAACGCATTCTAACCTTTAAATCTATAATACAACGAAATATTTAATTGCTTATAATACTTAAACAAACAACTTGTGTTTTTTTTATTATTTTTTTATTATTAATATTAGATGATTTTCAGTATAAATCATCGTGTTCTTTATTTCAATCCAATTTGGAAGTTTTGTAAATGTATATGATGTTTATAATGACCTATGATTGCGTATTTATATACATTATTTTCCCTATCCTTCTGTTCATCGTACATTTTTTACTCCCAAACTTAAACATGGTGGGTGCATAGAATTCATTTACCGATACAAAAGAAATGATAAGTAAATAAATCCATAAATAAATATTATAAATGGTTTATTTTAATACTTGCCAGGATGCGGAGGAAAATGAATGAAGGGGGAGGGGAATGAAATAAAAACATTTTGGAAACAGATTAAGTTTGAAAGAATTGCTTTGCACAGAAAGAAATTAATGAAAAAAGAATAAAATTAAATTTCTTTTCCTTCTTGATTTCTTTTAGTTTTTTTATGAAAAAGGAAGTCAAAATTAAGACTATAAAAAACAATTTTTATTAAGAGCGAACCTCAGTCGTCAGGTCTGTAAAAAAAACGTGGAATAATCAAGAAATGTTTTCTAATACATTTTTTTTTTTTTACTTATGTGTTCATTTGTCTCTTTGAAGTTCGTTTGTTTAATATATCGGTTTGCAATATCACTTTGTCATTCTGTCAGACTCAAATTTTAAATCTACATATCTATAAAAGTGTGTGTGTGTGTGTGTGTTTGTGTCTGTGTACATTTCCCTACGAAATAACTCTGTCAATTTTTAGTCTACAGACTCGAAATTATACAGGGTACTGAGATTTGGAAAACTCTATGTGATCGGTTTTTAGCCAGAAATTTGGCGATTAAGGGGTCAAAGTTCAACGATTTGAGCTTTGAGAACTCTAGCAAACTTCTCCGACAATTTTGGGTCTACACCCTTGAAATTGTAGATATAGGTTCCGTGGACATGGATCTAACTTAATAACTTGATTTGAGGCCAAAAAAATAAATTTTCAGGGGTCATAATAGGGGTCAAAGTTTAAAAAATTACCCCTTTTTTTTGCTCAGCATACACCTCCAAACACCCGGGCAACGCCGGGCACCCATGCTAGTATATATATATATATATATATGTATATATGTATACGTATATGTATATTGTATATACGTATATATTCATGTCAGGTCATGTTATACATATTTATGTAAGGCCATGTTATATGCTACTGGTACCATGTAACACAGTATTACCTGTCTCAGTGTCCGGTCACCGGGGACTAAACTGGTTCCCCCACCAGACTTGTTTGGTGAGGAGGGTTGCTAGTCTCCCTGGAGGATTAAAAACAAGACCTTCCAAAGGGCGAATGAACCATTTTTCGAGGTCAACGGCCAACTAGCACCGTGTGTGTTTGTGTGTATGTATGCGTGTGTGTGTGTGTTGGGGTGAATAGGGATCCCGTAAGCCATGGTGAAGGCAACCTTTCTAGGAGAAGCAAATCTCTGATTTAAAAAAAAAAACATAAACCGGGAAACCAGTACCCACATTAAGCTAGTCTGCAGTTTAACTTGTTGCTGGCTATTTTGCTCTTGCTTGTTGCTGGATCTCAACATTTTGAACCGAGAGAGAGAGACTTAGCTGTCATATAAATATTAGACTCTGTAACATCATCTGTGTATAGATACACCCTCAGCTATTTGTCTATAAATATGGTCCTGTAGCGATGGAAAATTTGTGACGTGTAGATGCTTGAAATGCTGGAAGCATTTTATATTTGATGTCAACGACCATCTTCAGTGTCATGCCTGCTTGGCCGTGTGAATTCACCGGTAGGACTAAAAAAAAAAGTCATTTTTGGGCTCATGGGTTTTAGTGTATGAGGGAGTGACACTCGCCTGACAAGATGTTGCAATGATCATATTATATATAAATATATATATATGTATTCGCATATGTATAGTATATATAAATATACATATATATACATGCTTATGTATATGTATATTATATATAAAAATACATACATATATATACATATACATATAAATATATATATATATATATATATATATATATATATATATATATATACATAATATTAAGTTAACTTCCAATAAAACGTAACAGCCAGACGTGGTTCTCCCCAGAATGTGCTGCTGATATCGCGCACAGATATCACTTTTCCTATAGCTACAGACGTAATAGATGCACTGAGACCAAAGCTGCTTTCAGGAGTTCCAGCAACCACTGTAAAAGAGTAATAAAAATGCAAGAGATCTATATGTCAGTCCCTTGAATCCAAAATAGCTGAGCAGCGACTTTGTTTCCACCAGTTTTGGTAAAAAGCGCACAGGATGCTGAACAGAAGAGTGCGTTCTATCCCAAACATCATCAGTGGACCTGAGATAATCGCGTCAGCGTCACACAAAGTCAACCTATTCGCCCAAAAATTTGCTGCTAATTCTACCCTATACGACGAAAGCTTCACCATATTTCATTTCTCTCCAATAGGTTCATAAGAGCAGTCGTTGATGGGCAGAAATTAGAGGTCCACGGTATTAATGATGTAGTCCCTCAGGGGTCCATCCTAGGCCACACTCTCTTCAAGATCTACATCAATGATCATCAATGATCTCCCAAAACACATACTTAAATCATTCGTGGACATCTATGCTGATGACACGACCATCTATGGCAACACATCAAAGGCCGTAAATGTCAAAATTCTCTCTAATTATCTCTCTTCTGAGCTTGAGAGCGTGGTACAGTGGGGGGGAAGAGGTGGCTGGTTACTTGTAATGCATCCAAAACCTACCCTCTATCTTTACATCATCAATGCTCTGACCCCCATCTGGCATCAATTGAAATGAATGGATCTCGTCTTGGGAAGGTTCCATGTTTTGACAAGCTTTTGGGATGGACCTTTACTCCTGATCTGAAATGAAACACGTACCTCAGGTTTGCTGCCAAGGACGCTGGGAAAATGGTGGGATTCTTCTACCGCTCCAGAAGATATCTCACTACTGATGCAATTCTCTATCTCTATAAAAGCCAAGCACGTCCAAGGATGGAGAACTGCTGCCACATCTGGGCAGGAACTGCTAAAACAGCCTTTCCTTCCTTGACAGAGTAAAAAATAGACTTCGTAGCTTAGTGAGGGCCGCCCTTTTCTCTTCCCTGTAGCCTCTCTCACACAGAAGAGACGTTGTGAGGCTGTGTTTGTGTTATCGTTATTTCTCTGACAAGTGCTCGTGTGAGCTCCAATATCTGCCCCACTCGCCAATGTTTTACGAGAAACACCCGTTTGGCTGTATACTTCGATAATTATCTTACAGTTTGAGGAAATAAGGTATGACAAAATTATGGGGTGTTCGTTCGCGCCTTAGCACCAATAGAATGGAAATATGCCACAAGGTTTAACAATGTTTTTTTTTTAATATAGATCCGCAGAATATTATGATAAGTGTTTAAGTGTGAAAAGGTATGTTGTAATACATTATGACGTTTATTTATGTTATTTTTACTTCCATCATATTTTGTTTTGGTTATGATACCCCTAAATTCGAAGCTATCATTTACAGTCCTTCCTTTTCATAACCTATCATACTTTCATAAATCAGAATCCATTTGTTGTAGACTGTTTTTGAATCCAGTCAATGACGGGTACTTATATATATATATATATATATATATATATATATATATATATATATATATATATATATATATATATATATATATACTAATGTTTAGTCATGTTTACGTGACATACATCTACATTTTATCTTTACAGTTTGACCTCTTGGCAGCCAAATTGGAACCCCAAATATGACAAAAAACTTCCTACATAGCTGAATACAATTCATGTGAAAGTTAAACTTTTTATACACAAAAGTGGCTGAATAATTAGCTAGAGAGTGCAAAGGTCAAATCTTTCGCACTTTGACGACTTGTAAACCAAATTACTGGTCAAAATCGATAAAAAGTTTGCGTTTTAACTTAACACATTTTCGTACACTGCCAAATGTGTAGAACTATTTATGCCGTAGCAGAAAAAAATCGTAATACAGAAGAATAGGTGATTTAAGAATATGTGTATATATATATATATATATATATATATATATATATATATATATATATATATATATATATATATATATACACGCACACTTATATATATACAAATATATATATATATATATATATATATCAGTGTGCGTGCGTGTTTGTATATTAGATATTAACTTTTAATATTCTTTTCCAAGAATATATATTAATTTTACTAATATTAAAAAAAACACGTGTTAAATAGAGAGCATTTCTATATAGTAATGCCGTATTATATTGTAAATATACAAGGAGCATACTAATTGAATCGACGTCATATATAATTTCTAAGAAACGAGTATAAAGGCCTGAAGACTTTGATGCGATCGGAAAAAACATTAATAAAGGATGCTTGACATATTTATAGCTTGTTTATATTTCAGTGTTTGCTCGCTAATGAATGACAGGGTTTTTATATGTTCATGTAAACCTATAAATGATAGCGCGCGAATTTTGCTGCATTTGACAGACGGGCGGCATCCATTGATGTTAAGTAATCAGTTGGGCAATGCTGGGAACCCTGTATTCAATCAAATAAAATAGCTCCAGCTGTGAGCAATCATTAAACGCGACCAATAATTTGCTTTGCCCGTCTTTTGTGAATCATTATTGAATTGCAAGCGTGTGTGTCAGAGTATGTTGTTTTTATTGATGTTACGAAGTAGAGTCTAGTCCCAACTCTCCTCTATTTTTTCGCATTAATCAAATGGCTAGCTGAAGTCCGTTTGGATCGACCAGAAATACTGTATACAGGACTGTTTTATAAGACGAATAATATAGAACCTAAGGTAGAACAAGTAAGAAAAAGAGAAAATGAACTTAAAAGAATAAATCTAATACGGATAAAAAAATAGCAGGCATATAAAATGTATAATATTTTACTATACTCACTGATATGAATATAATGAATACATATATACCTGCTATTAATACAACTGCTACTATTTATATAACTAAGCGTAAATTATTGTCAGCTGAAGTCAATCGGCATAATCAAAAGAGTAATTACAGTTCACCTCACGATACAAATCCTCAACTGATGGAATAATCACTGGTTATTTCAGTAAATACGCTTCTAGATTTAGTTGCCTTGGAACTACTTGTGACTAAATAATACTATGTTTACAAATACTACTAATACTTACACAAATGAGGAAGAATTTAAAGAGCGCACTATGGCAAATGATGTTGAAGAACGATTAAGGGTGATGTAAAAAAGAAAATACGAACAAGATAAGTAAATAACAACCATCAAATAAGGAAACGAAATACAAAAGAAGCATGAGAAAAAAATCAAAAGTCAAGGCAAATAATGAAGGAGAGGAAAATATAAGCAAAACACCGTGAGACATTGAGTTGGAAGTTATGATGTAAAAATAGGACAATCGTTTAATATGTTATACTTCCAACCGTAGTATTGAAAAGAGAAAACGCTCATTCTCTCTTTTGCAGTTTTTTGTGCTCATGCTGAGTTATTAGCTTTTTTCCCCAATTAAAAAAAACTTACACAGTTGTGAACATCTCCAAATTCAATTTTCAGTTGCCCTGATTTGTTCTTTCAGCCAAATTACTAGTAGATTTATGGTTGGTTCTTGGTGATTATCACCCAAATTGATATACAATTATCCAAATTTCTTAGTCTGAGAAAATTATCTTTAATAAGTAATCATCATTTAATATTAATGTCTTGCGAGCTCCCATGGGCAATCAATGCATAGACATTGCTCGATGGTCAGGCTCTCTTGCTAGCTCAAATAATGCTTTAGCCTAGCCATTTATTGTATAAAAAGTGCTCGGCATTTTCTTATATTCCAAATTTCTATCTGAAGTCAAACAATATCTACCTTTATAAATTGTGAGCCTCTGGAAAAGTTGTCAGCAAATATAACTACAATATGTTGAATAGCACCTCCAATACTTAAGTATCATGCAACGGTGACAATGTCGCCATGCAAAACAAGGAGATTAAAATACTTAAGTACCTCATAATCAAACAAATATGACAGGAAATTGTGGAACAAAGAAGAAGGAACGTACATATATATATTATAAAGAGAAGAACCCAAAGGGCGTTAAATGCTGTTAAATACAAAATCAAGATGTTGTAAAATATATGAATGAAATATATTAGAACGATAACACATGTGTAAGTGTCCATAGCATCTTAATACCTTGGAATAATCAATGCCTTTGTATGAAGGCGATTAGAAAATTTAGACGCTGTGAGAGTGTAAGAGGATGAAGGACGCAATTCCCTAATCAAAGTAAGCAGGCTTTTGTTATAATGGTTTAATATTTAAGCCCACGTAAATTTTCTCGAGTAATTGAACGAGGTATTTCTTGATGTATATCGTGAGTCATATTTAACGAAACGTCGAAAAAGAAGCTGTGTAAATCAAGTTCGGAATTATTTAAGAAGTGTTGTATTTGTAAATCAGAATATATTATGTATTTAAAAAGTATGCAGATGTAAAACGTCGAACTTTACTAACGGCACAATACATCGCCTTTACAAGATAACTGAATACAGATAACATGTATGCTGTCATTTTTAAAACGGATGTGTATAAAGTATACTATGAAACAGATTAAAACAGTTGGTACTGATTAGTGCGTAATAATTATGGCGTAGAAAATAGATGAGATTTCTCAAAACTGTTACAACTGTACCTCAGCCTTCGGCAACCATTTACCTGTCGATGAGCATCTGATGATGGACTATTCTTGTCGCCTATGGAGATGTGTTCAGCAAAATTCTCCATACTCGTTTCATTTTCGAATCGATTTAAAAATTCGATGTACGTGGATCCCTTCTATTCTCTGATGGCATTTTGCACAAAAGCTTTGTTGCATTGGTTTATCTGTTTGCCACTTTTTAAAGGTCGCTATTCGAGTTAATCCAATTGCTATTAATGATAAAATATTCACACCATGAACTCATCCTGCATTAGACATATTACACAAATTCATTTCCTTATACTTATAAACTACAATTTAGGAAGCAGTCAAGTGGAAAAAGTATAGAAACTATTTGATACAGCTGAGGAAATAATGACCATGTTTTGAGTCTACATTAAATATATTTCTCTCGCTCCGCCCTCAAAAACATCAAGTTATTATTATTTAATCCATGAATACAAAACCTATACATGCGCTAACTTTAAATTCTATTAATTTTTCTTGCGTTGTTTTCAGCTAAGTGTAAGAATTGCTTCATAATATACACATACAAGTATTCTCAGTAGCATGTTACTAATGTCAATCTGCCAAATTATAATCATCATATAAAATCTTTAAAATTAGAAATTAAACATATTACCTCTTTTTTTATGCGAGATATTTTCGGCATGTATCGTCATATCTAATCGCATATTGTAATTACCCATATGCCGTTCTCTGAAATCAGAGTAATTACAGAACCCCTTCGATTTAAGGTGTATCTACTTCGTAGTAGTGTGATATCCGATGGTGATGATTAAGTAAGATACCGATGACAGTAACTATTTTCTCACGCACATGCACACTTTAAAAACTTAATCTTATTGCATTAATTAATATGTTAAAAATATTTCACACTTCTTACATATTGTATTTAATGTGAATATATATATATATACAAGTATGTATATACATACATACATATATATATATATATATATATATATATATATATATATATATATACAAGTATGTGTACACGGCGTTGCCGTGGCTGACATGAAGTTACGTTTAAAGCACACCTGAATACTAATCATTTTTCCCATGGGCAACGTGCTTCCCCCCACCCAAAAAATAAAAGAAGGGAGGAAAACATGCAAATGTAATCGCCAAAAACAAAAAAAAAGTACGCGATACACTCTCAACCAGATATTTCGGCAGAAGGGACCCGAAGAGAAGAAACTATTCTCCGGATATTGAGCAACGGAAAGAGCCCCTCCAGCAACAAAAAAATAATAAAAAATAAACTGTTACAACTTTTGTTTCAGTAAAAATGGCTGCGAATGCCCGGACGATCGAAAAACAGATCTACCAAAAATTAATTCGAAAGACAATTACATTAATTTTTTTGTCATTTTATATATTTCTAATGAATCCCTGCCACTAAAAACAAATTGACTCTGGGGTTCGTTTTCTTTATATATTGTTAGGGAAACGTTTCATATAAAATAATTAATCTTATGTTTATTTAATGTTTCAAATGTAATTCCCGCCCCCACCATAAAAAAACAAATAAAAAGGTGTAGTTGTCATGTTTTGGCCCACCCTTGATTGCAAAACTTGAAAAAAAATCTAGAGATGACAGAACGATTCATAGAAATCTATCTATATTCTTTGACATTTTAATATACTTTAATAAAATATTTCTGTTCTGTCAAAAATATTTTATTCCCATCACAAATATAACGCTCATACATTAATTCCATAGCTAATATAACATACTTATGGAACGTGTCACGTGTAGTCTAGTAACAAATAAAAAAGATTAAAAATAAAAATAAATAAAAAATAAACTATCAGTTATTCCCCTTTCGTTTTCTGGTTTGAAACGTAAACGTTGTCAGATTTCTAAAATAAATAAATCAAATATAAACTGAAATGAAAATGAACGAAATAATTAAATTTTAAATTATATTTTTAATAATAGAGTTGTAACGAGGCTATAAAGTGGAATAAGTAATATCATCGAGCTAATTATTTAAATAGATTTAATTTGATGTGATATGCTAATGATCGTAACTCAAATCAATGTAGATATGAAGAATGATATATATATATATATATATATATATATATATATATATATATATATATATATATATATATGTATATAAAGTATTTACGCGTAAATTATGATGTGACATTTCACAGAAGTATCCTATCATGGGCTTTATATTTCTTGTCTTTTACATGGAGTTCACCACTTATCAATGCCCAATGGCCTCTCAGGGATAAGGGTTATTGTGTAGACACATATCGCCTCCATATTTCTTTGAACATGAGGGTGGGTTGTACACTCAGACAAACACATACACGAACACTACTACTTTTTATATACATATATATATATATATATATATTATTGCATTAATAAAAACATATTATATTATTTATAATTAGTAACATTCAGCAAATTTTCCCCGATCGCAAACGGTAAGACTAAAATGTTTTATTTGTTTTTCTCCTCTAATATACGCTTTCCGGTGGCATTTTTAGAAATCTCTTAATGTCATCTTTATTTTACATTTCAAATGTTATTCTGATTTATTTTGTTATGCAATAAATAGTTGGTACATCTATATATTTTTAACAATGCGCAGAAATCCCCCTTTAGCATAAAGTATCGTAAATTCCAACAACAGATTCTATATAAAAATTCAAAACATAATAGTAATAACTGTTATGCAACGTTCGAATACTATTCTTGATAATTTCTCTCGTTATAACTAAATGCTACAATAACATGCGACGAGCTACACAATTACATTTGCAAAATTTTAAAAGGAGTATTACCTTTTTTTTCTCTTTACTTATTTACATTTTCCACTTCCTGATTATTACATACTTAAGCAAAGCCAATCATGTCAATTTCCTATCATTCAATTATTAATTTTCCTTATCTTTAATCCGAATTATTCTTATATACTGAGTTATCGACTTTCTAATATTCTGGATTAAATTTATTCCAAAGATAAATGAACGCTAACTAATATTACAATATGGAGTCGATATAATAGAGAGTTTATCAATCTGAGTGCATTGCTGCGTTGTTTTATATATTTAATCGTGTAATTTTCGTGCCAAAGAAATCCACATTAATTTATTAATAGAATAAACGAAATTCGCAGTAAATTTCTGCGTTCTATTTATGTTATTATGCATAGAAAACCGGACCAGTAAACAATATCAACTGCATTACTGATTTTACCTCCTAAACATTTTTCAAAGTCTTTTATGACCACAAAATTGCGGAAGGTTACGGAGCCAAATAAAACACACCTGGGTGTGTTTACGCATCGCAATAAAACACACTTTTAAAAAATATAATACGCATCATGTGCGCTTAAAAGCCAAATCTCAACGTAATATTCAGAAAAAAATATTTTACTTGTTTGAAATTGATCACAAATATATTTCAGAGTTATACTCCATCTTTCGTGTGTTTTTTTTTTTTTTTTTTTGCCTTTCTTCTTCCTTGCCATGTAGTAAAGTGTGAGAAAGAAATATGTCTGTAATGAGCCGCGCGTTGTATCTGGCGGTTGTATTTTGAAATGTTTGAACTGAGCGTAGGCAACGTGAAAATAACGTCAAGAATGAGAGTTAATATAGTAACGTTGTTTTAATTTAAACAAAATAAAATGCATGTCAGTTTTGTTTTTTTTCCTTATATTACGTTGTGTTTTGGTTTTCCAGGGCACTTGCTCCGTATGTTATTTTATTCAAATAAAACAACGTTTCTATATGAACTCTCATTCTTGACCTTACTACTGCGTTACCTACACACAGTTGCCATTTAAAAATTCAACGTTCAGATACAACGCGCGGCTAATTACAAACAGAATTCTTTCTCAAACTTTACAACACGGCAAGAAGAAAAGCAACAATGAAACAAAACACACACTGAAGATGGAGTATACTTATGAAATATATTTGTGGTAAATTTAAAACAAGTAAAACATTTTTTTCCTTATATTACGTTGTGATTTGTCATTCAAGTGCACTTGATTTGGTTTTTATTTTATTCAAATTAAAACTACGTTTGTATATGAAGTCGCATTCTTAAAGTGTTTTTTTTTATTTCAACTACTTCTACTTATGCTCCATAATTCTTTGTAACTACGTTTCTCTAATTTTTTTTTCTTAATATGGTAAAACTATCTCTTGATGTTTTTAATATTCTAATGCCGAGGATTTATCTTAATATTTTCTGAACGAAATCAACTCAATTCTGAAGATTGCTTCACAAATATATGTTGTTTTTTTTTCATTATGCCACCCGACGTTTACGGACCGAATAAAAACGAACGTATTTCACCACTTCTGCTTGCGCTGCACATTAAGTGCTTTTCCTTGCAGGCTTTCTGTTCTTTTATGCTGAAAATTAAGAAAAACAATTTATTTATTACACGAAATAAACTTAATCGAAACCGTTACCTCCCAAATGTTTGCGTTTTTTTTTGTGCTGAAACGAAATAATACGCACATTTTTGCAAGTAATTTTGTCTACGCTACATATGTTTTTTTAGAAAATTCCTTCTCCCACTACAAACCGTTGTATATATATATATATATATATATATATATATATATATATATATATATATATATATATATATATATGAACAATGGTTGGTAATGGGAGGAGGAATTTTCGAAGGACAGACAGCGATATGGGGTGTATATTCAATCGTGTTATTTTTTGTACGTATACTGCTATTATTATATAAATGTTTTAAATTTCATTTCAAACATACCCAATTTAACTTTACATCGAAACTACGTTTGTAAAAGTTGATTTTGAAATGTTATGATTAAAACAATATTACATACATTGAGATAGTGATAAAGAAAATACAAATTGTAAAATATATATATATATGGAGACACAGATAGAGTGCGAAATGAGTCTATTCTAATACAGATTGATAAATAACTATTACTACAAACACTAAAAACCCCGAGTCCGTTTCTTAAGCTGTGAATTTGTTTTCTTTTTTTAAATATATTTGAAAATAACATAAAGAAAACAGAAAATGATTTTATTATTTTTTTGGCGGACTGTTTTTTTTACATTCATGATGTTTCATACGAATGCCTTTCAGGTAAAAACATCATTACCTACTTAAATGTCCATGTATATTTACTTACCTAGATATATTTTGTGTTTAACAGATTTTAAAATGTCCTTTTTACCAAGAAAAATTATTTTACTGCCCATTACTTTTATCAAAGTCGAGATGAGCAACGTTGTATTAACAAAAAGGGTATACATGTACATATATTTCTAACTACATGTAACAAAAATCATAACGAAAAAATATGGCAGGCAACAAAACACTCACATGAACTTATCGAGTAATTTTTATTTTAATTTGAAAGGATATACTCATACATAATTGACCAATATGAAGAAAAACTTAATTTGAAGATTCGAAATGTTGTACAATAAAATATCCCATAAAATTATTAAGTTGTGTTTGATTTAATACATTTCCAGACGTACTCTTTCAGAATCTATCTCATTTGAAATAAAAAACAACAACATATTAACCAAGATGGAATGGAAAGGTCCTATCAAAATATCAGGGTAATAATTGCCGTCGTAGTATTTAAAAATTATAAATAAACTTCTGTAAAATCAAAATTAAGTAAATACTCAAATAATCTCACATTTTGTACACTGTAAAGACATAAACATTTTAAGTAAATTTATTTATAAATACAAAAGTCTTATAAAATTGAATTGTGCGCTTGATATCTATGTAATTTTAATTAAAAAATGCTAATATACGCCTTTTTACTTCCACGGATCTCCTGAAAATATAGTTTTTTAAACTTTTTTGGGGAAGCCTTAATTTAAAAGAAATCGGTAGGATTTGTTTCATTTTTTTTCATACTTTCAGCAGGGGCAACAGCCCTGTTTAGTTATGGGTTTTCAATTTTCGTGAATTAATTTTAAATTTGCGACAGAGTTTGAAAAAGATGTTTTTTTTTCTAATTTATTCTGAAATGTTCTTGCGCTCTAGCAATTCTCATATGTGTTTTCTAAAATGGTTGCACTACTGGCATAAAAAATATTCTGGAGAAATAAAAACTCATTTTGTTATACTGTAGAATAGTTTATAATTCTTTTAGTTATTTTGAAAGCGCTCTGAATGCGTCCTGACCTTTTTTAGTGGACAATTAGTAAATCCCTGTTGCTCATATTTTTCATGATACTTGTGGATAAACATCGCTTTAAAACAAATCTGTTTCATGATACCGATAGAGCAATATATGTTTATAAAAATATGTTAAACATTATTTTTAATCTTTTCATCTATATAGTCACGGTAAATATTTTTAATCAACCCCCTAAGTAATAAATTATTAATATATAAGCCCCTTTATAAAAACATCTACATAATACAATAGACAATAGAGACGTTGCGAACCTGTATTTGTTTTACCGTTATTTTCATGGCAAGTGTCGTCTGAGTTCCAATCTCTAGTCCACCCTCGCCAATCTTTTACGAAAAACCAATCGTCTATCTGAAGCAACTGTCAATAATTTTCCCCGCTTTTTATCTGTGCCTAAATCAAAACGTGGATTCTATGAACAGATGTTACATGATAAGAGATGCCCCCCTTTTCATATAAGTATAAAAAACGATTTAGTTAAAATGAAAATGAAATAGAATAGACGAAATTCAAACCTCGTAATTTAGGTTTAGAAATAGATTACGATAGAGAATTAGCAAATGGAATGTAAAACAAACCAATGTAAAGCTTAGAGATAAAATAGTTTTAAGAAAAGAATATGCATTGTTAATTCTGTTATGAAACTTCAATTGAAAGAATGCAACTACAATATAATTTAATAAACATGTTTTAACATATTGGAAATATAGGTTACTGGGAATATAGTTTAAAATTCCTTTTGTAAACAAAGGAAAAAGGTTTGGACACGCATTTCCAGAACACGTGAAAGAAGACACATGTTTTGACATGTGTATGACGTCATGGAAAATGGGAAGTTCTCGATATAGTTAGAATTAATCAAGGAGAAACTGAGGGAGAAACTGGAAGAGAGTTTGAGGACGACAGACGATAGTCAGCAGTTGGGATTCGAACGGCTTGAAAAGAGACTGACACTTTTTTAAAATTAGAATGTGAAGCTTTGCATTCTTGTCTCAGAAAACCACGACTAGTCGGGAGAAGAAATAAACCAATCATGTGTTTTTATAATAGTCGTCTTTGTGTTGTAATTCTACCAAAAGGTAAAGTGAAAGTTGTTATTATATGACTTGTATATCATGTGGTTTAACATGTCTTTACATACACACATTACATAAACAATATGGACACTAAGACTGTCTCAACACTATGTCATCACTCTAAGAGCTTCTACACTTCTAAGTATAAACATTTTTGATATATATGAATCTCTTTATAACACGAATAATCTCTCTTACAACAACATATCTCTCTAAGACTCTCTCAACATAACTTTTATTAAGACTCCTATATAACACACAGCTTCTTCCTTAGAACAGCCCCCCAGTGGAATTCTGTTCCATCTGCCTGTTTCCAACCTGACTACAACACTAACGTACAACGCACTGTGCATGCAATAACCCTTATCCGTGAGTGGCTTCCGGGCCTTGATGAGTGGTGACCTCCTTGTAAAAAATGTAAGAGGTGCGTGTCGTAATGCAATAGTCTAGTTGGAATATATATGTTGATTCTTAATGCATATATATTCTCAATACAAATGATATGTGTGATAATTTATTGTATTAAATCTTATGTTTAATCGAACATTGCTTATAACATTTTATAGTATATATCTGAGCTGCAAATAAGTTTGGAAAATTATACGAGAGCGACATAGAAGTTAATAATCTATGTTTTATACCAGCGAGTATTATCACTCATAAAAAGCATAAGTTATATCATTCAGCGAGAGTTTTAAGTGATATACAAATTAAACTATCTACAAGCAAATGTCTATTGAATTTTAGTTAAACCGTGAATTTCGATATAAAAGAAGTATATTTCTTAAAAATGTTGGTGATCAAATTCGGTTAAACATGTTTCAGATAACAAATCTTTAAATTGTATTTTGATTAGTCAAATAGAACATGTTATTAATCCATATATTTAAAAACTTTATTGTTGTGGAAGCATCTGCATCCAGATGTACATTGAACTTGCTCGATAATATGCATATCTATCCATTTAATTTATTTGATATGTCACTTAACTAATGCGAGAGTAGATGAATTTTATAGTAAAGATGTGTGTTATCTATTTATTTGTTTTCAGCCCAAAATATATATATGGTTTTGCTATTAATTATATGAGATATCGACTCTGTAGAAAGACCGATTAACAAGAGTGCACTTCAATCGATATATACTAGATGTACGTTGACCATGTCTTTCTTTTATGGTCTTTAAAACAGTAAATCAAATGAAGAAATACAAAGTTTTTTTTTTATTTTAAATAATTAATTAATATATCATAAGTACGGCATAATCATATTGACACACCGGTTTCCAGTGGATCATCGGAGTTAAGCAACGTAAAGCCTAATCTGTACACAGTAGGTAACAATTTGCGACTTTCAGGTGTTGTGTGTGTGCCCCGCTTATCTCAGCACTGCTTATAGTCGTTCTGGGCTTCTCCTTTCAACTGGACTCAAACAGTTCCGATTCAGGATATATGTTGTTGATAATTTCGCAACACTTGATTCACAATTACACGCGCTACTGCCCATAAGGGGTATCCTTTGTCTTTCAAGACTGAATGGGAAGCATGGATAAAAAGGGAGCATATCCAAAGAATTTAGTTCTAAAAGTGTGTATACCTATTTACTAGAAGGATTTCTGTGGAAATGAATTGCTTGTAATTGAGTGATGTGAGCATTAGGAAATCAGTGCGCGTGAAAAACAATTAGATGAAAATATTGGAATGTCTGCTTGAAAATTACGTTTCTTGCAGTAAAATCAGTGGATTGTACAAAATACTTAATTGAAAATACGTAAAGGGAATAAAAACGTAGACAGAAAAGATTCGGATGAAAGATGAAGGATAAAAATAGAAGCGACGAGGAAATATAAACGGTTTTTGTAAGTATGCATGGAAATATAATACAAGTCTATTATCAGTACAAAACAAGAAATATTGAATATATAAAAGTATGAAACAGATTTTAGACAATCAGAAATACAAGTGCAAATCATGTAAAACGACTCGAAACTGAATGCAGGCCAGATTGTGTACGATATATAAAGTAAACGATAAGATTACATATATATATGATGAAAATATTGGAAATAGTATTCCGACAAAATAAAGAAATAAATAGGAACAAACCGTATTACGTGTTCCTCAACGTTTTGTCTTTATTTCGAGACTTCCACTGGATGAATGAGATTAAGAAACAAAAAATAAAACAACGTGCAGGTTTCTATAACATAGCGCCATTAATGAGTAAGCTTTTATTAAAAGAACATTATTTAAATGTAGACACATGTTAAACTTCTCACACCATTCAAACACCCTCTGTAATAATTAATCCATATAATCTCAATCAATAATTACATAAAAAAACACTCATTTCATTTCTGTTACAAACCTCTATTTCAATTTCAACAGATATATCATTTTTCCAGTAAGATTATTAATTGCGTTCATATTTTGTTAAATTACATTAACGGCTATACGACGTCACTAAACTTTCCCTCTCTTTTACAGCGCCCGCCTTTTTTTCCGTTTTTCTGAAATAGAACTGAGTCACACTGTGCACGTGAAACATTTTTAAATATTCTGTACTGGTATTTTTTTGTTTCTTAATCTCATTCATCCAGAGGAATCTCGAAATAAAGATGAAACATTGATGAACACATAATACGGGGTGCTCCTTTATATATATATATATATATATATATATATATATATATATATATATATATATATATGCATATATATGTATGCATGTATATATATATATTTATATATGCACACACACACACACATATATATATATATATATATATATATATATATATACACCATCTAGGCCAACAATTTCACAAAGTACACAGTATTCAATTTCCACGAAATTGTTGAAAGTGCTAAAAAAGCAATATATTTTATTATCCAATATGAGTAAACAAAAATCTCATCGATCGCTGCAATAAATTACTTCATTCCAGGCAAAGAATTATCGTCAGGCTACTATATACGTATGCACGTACTCAGGGCTAGTTATAAAACTAAAATGTAAAACGTGTATAAAACAAAAAAGAGCAAATGAAAAAACATTTGGAGACATTTCTTCAAAAAACAAAACTCTAATCATGTACGATTAAAAAACAAAACGCTAGTTAAATCAGTTTTAATGAAAATGCATTTTCTTGCGTGCAATTAAATTAAAATGCTCATCTGTGCAATATTATCGGAACGAAATCACCTGCCAGTAGTTGGTCGAATATGGAAATGAAGTAGCAAGGTGTTTGTTTACCATTTTACAATCTGTTTCGTAAAAACTCCTTTTATTAAATTTCTTAATGCAGGCTTAATCTGAAAGAGGAATAAAAAAACATTATTTAGAACGTTATTATTTTTAGTTTGATATGAAAATACATTAATCTAATGTGTGCATATTTTCTACCACTTTTTAGAAAATGGCGGCACATGAATTGAAAATGATAAATTCGATTAATATAACGTTATTTTAAATATATGCGATTTTATTTAAATCATGTTCAATATAATTAGTATATATTGTACATGTGTTTTAGAAACAAACAAAAGTATCTGAAGAACACTTATTCAATTTGTGTATTTACTTGTGTGTGTGTGTCCTCATTAAGATAAGTTATTGTATGATGTATCTAGACAGGTGCAAACCAAATATATAGAAACCGATCAACACTTTAAACACAAAACAATTTAAAAGGTAACTGTATATATACAAGTTAATCCCGTTGCGCTTGGCCTAAAAAAAGTGTCACCATAAACTGTGTCAACACCAGTTACCCAACGAGGGTCAGGAGAATGGGAAGATGAAGGAGAGAAAGCAGGAACCATCCTCCGAATGGATGTTTATTTCGGGCGTTCTATTGCTACTCTAATTCTCGTGTAGAGGAATCGTTAAGTTTTTTGACATCTCGGCGTAAAAATAATAAATAACGTATTCTCAGCTTTTATTTTAACCACACTAAATGACCAAATGAATTGTACTGGGGTCAAAAGACCGTGGAGATAAGCAGAGACCATACATTTTTAGGAACCTTTTTGCTTCTTATCTTTACTATAATTTCAGTGCAAGCAGAAAACAGAAAGGTTGTAGAAAATCAAAACGGTATTCTGACTAAAAATAATAACAATAATCATACTATCCTTCCAGCAAAATAGCAATAAAAACCTCATAATAATAACAACAATTACACCGAATCAATGTAAAATATGTTTATATTATCAAAAAACAAGTGTAAATAACGTAAATAATAAGGTTGTATGGGGTGTGTATTTTATGAAATTCTGGCGATTATGTTGTTAAAAAATGCATATCCCTTGCAATAATAAAAATAATAATCAACATTACCGCCATCGCCAACATCAAAAGCAACAACAATAATTATGCCAACGCGTTGTACGCTTGTTGACGTAACAGGAACAAAAAGAAAATAAGTCGGAACCATAGTATCGAATGTATTTAAATATTGCGTAGAGGTCAAACCAACAACTGCGAACCCGAAATTGGTGTGTGCACCTCCAGATAAAAATGCATAAATAAAGTAGGGAATTTAAAATGCGCTTTAAAGTGTGAGAATATATCCGTTTTCTGTGCCACTACATTTTGGGAAAATCTCCTCCAACTATTACTACTAATATTCATGCCAGTATCATTAATAACAACAGCACGCATGATAAAAACAAGTATTTTTTGTGAAAAAAATCAGGTTGATACTAGTTATTCAAGCCGTGGTCAGTTTATTTAGGCCACGGATCGAATTCAAGCACCACTGTTCTAGCTTGGTAATTAATCACGCGCACGGTAAAAGCAAACACGTTTACATTTAGCTATCTACTATGTACGGGCAAACTGGATGCAGATGATCAATATGTATAAACATTTTACCCCTCCCTTCACTTAAAAATTCACCAAAAATCAGTAAATTATCCAATTTTAATAAAAATATCAGTTTTTATTTAATAATGCTCGAGTATTATAAAGAGGTAATTAATTTTTATTTTCATCTGAATGGAAATGTATTATTTCGTTTACAATACTTTTACTAAAGATATGGTTTTCAGTAGTAAATACAAAAAAACGCAAGAATGTAGTTTTGTTTTTTTTATATAAACAATCCATCGTCATTTGTAACAATAAAAAATAATTTTTACAAGAAATCACGAAAAAAAACCTAAAATATGTATTAACGATATTGCCATTGAATTAAGCATTGTTTATTTAATATTTTCACATAAAATATAATAGCAAAAATATGGTCGCCCTTGGATAACTTAAATTACAGAAAAGAAGATTACATACGTACTTGAGTTGTTGAATTAACCAACCGTTTTTTCATCGATCTTGTCAGCATAGTTGATGGCAATTTCATGTCAGCAATGCGGATTAGTCTAACACCCTTGTCAAGAAATGGAGCTTTTACAAGACTAGAACTAGCCATTTAAGTTAAAGAGAAATTGATATTGCAGTAAGCACGTTCATTGTAACTCTAGCAAAACTGAAACCATTTTGAATGTCCCGGAGAGGGTTCTGTTTATTCAAGTGATTGCCCACCTCATTGTTCTTGCGCCACACGATGCACAGTAGACTGATACGTTAATATTGGAAGTAGACTACCGATTCCTGTAATTAAACCATCTTGTAAGTATGACAGATTATCTTTTGGAGGGCTCTGATTGGAATGATCCCGGGCCAGTTGCCTTACTTGAATCAAGGTCTTTTTAATCTAAGCAATAACATACACAGATTTTTGAATGACGTATTCCGTTATTTCAGTCACAGGAAGAAATAGATTTAATTTGCTGCATAGTGTGGACGAATAATGATGCTTTGCAGATGCTGATGTACTTTCCTCGCGTCCATTTATGAGGGTAGAATAGAGGGCACATCTTTGTTTTAGAACGTGTTTGCTATTGTCAAATCTAACGAGAACCAAACTGCTCTTGAGCACCTTTACTGAACTTAAGAACATGTTGCTTTCTGTATTATTCTTTTACAATGGTTGCTAGCAGTCCTTAACGTGGCTTTAGTTTCATAAACGCTATCTTATTCGGCAATGAAAATATGTCAGCAACCTATACTGAAGTGAATCCCCGCTGGAAAGTTGACTTTTGCTGAATGTATTTGAGAATATAAAGCGGTATAGACTGGCTATTAACAATTCGCCATGGTATAATTGTTTTGAGGACACATTCTGTTTAAAAATGAAACATAATTATATCTGATATAAATGTTTGGAAGTTAGTAGTAGAGTAGTAATATGCTCTACGATGGAGCGGTATATCTGGGGACTTATTACATTTAGTTTTGTTTTAACCGACACAACAGAATGATCGGATGATTCCAATGAAGGCAAATTATAAGAAATGCCTCAAGGAGACTTACATACTGAGCGTCCGTGTAAGGCAGAATGGTTGTGCATGAACAATGTCTGTTAGTTCATAAACAATCGAGAAATCATGGCAGAATATCCCCTGGCCATCCGTCTTGTTTGAGTGGGCCAGCCATTCAACATTGTAACTATTGAACTCTCCACGGAAATGAATTCTAGCACAATGATAAGCAGACATAATATGGTCAAATTTGTCAAAGATACTTTCAACGATTTTACTTGTGTTATGCAGACGGTTGAGAGCAAATGTAAACGTTTCTACTGTGGTGTTCGTATAGTGTAATTTAGTATTTTCTCTGGGCATGCCTCTCCTACACAGATAGCCATATCTTATGTAGGCGCATATTCCAAGTTTATGAGTGCTTTAGAAAGGCATATTTTGAAGTAAAATGTATGTATTTTATAATCGGAACTTATTTAGGGGAAATGTTTATGTGAAGTTATTGTTTTGTCCGGAAACAAACAGTAACTTCTTCTTTAATAAGATTTCACTTTCCGAAAAGTTGGAACGTACATTTCCCAGAAGGAAACATTGTAGTTAAAACCTGTTTTGGAAGTTTTTATTGTACTTTGTTTAGTTGTAAAGAAATGTGCAATACATTGCTTAAAATATTTTCTCTTAATTATTCTACTGTCAAGTAAACGCCGTGTATGCTAAACTTTCAGAGATATATCTTTTAATCGTAATAGTTATTTTTATTTCAATATTTAATAATCATAATGTTCTTATCTGTGTAGTTGTAATCATGCAATTAATTAACATTCTGCTTTGTTCATGTATATATATATATATATATATATATATATATATATATATATACGATACAGGAAAGTAGTAAAAGAAATCGGTATGTTATTCCTATAGTAATGGCCCCACTTTTGTTGACGTAAGACATGCATGTATACAAGGTGCTAATTATTAATTGTGCAGAGAACATGTGGCATAACTTCAATTCATAAGGATATTTCATATTAGTAATAAAGGTTGATATGAGATTCAAATTACTAAGATAATAGGATTATATGTATAACGCTGGTAATTAAAATAAAATGTATGCAACCTTAATGTACATATATTTTAACACAGTATTCACAATATCTATCTATATATCTATAAAAACAGAGATGTGTGTGCTACAGACGGTTTCTGATTGGTTAATCCAATAATCACATCTCCTAAAAAACTATGGTTTCTACGTTCTTAAATTTACCATAAAATATTATTCCCTTATTTATTGTCCATCTTGGAAGGGTCTATATTTTCCCTTACTTGCCATTTACAAATTACAAAATTACGAAACTTACACCAGCCATCACAATCCAACCTCCGACACAACGTCCGCCATTCTGGTACTGGCCGCACACACGTACACACAACACGAAAACAAACGCTGCCCTCCAAATGACAGACTATTAGTACTACTACCCAGCACACGCGCACACACGCACACACGCACACATACACACGTTCACTACCGTCCTTGTGTACGTCACGTTGTTATGGCAACCACGCCCACTGACTTTTCACACGTCCGATCCTCTACCCACCTACGGGCAAGCAGGGGGAGCTGGCAACCATCCCCCTCACCAAAATGGGAAGCCTGCCATTTTCTCACCCGAAAGTTTCTCCCCCAAAGGAGGGAGCCGGTTTCCCCCAAGGGTGGGGGGCGAAGACGCCAGGAGGAGATTACTTTTTTCTTTTGTGGGGTTGGGGATTATCTCTCCCTGAAGGGGGAGGCTGGCACCAAGCATGTAACTCCAGAGGGGTGACTTTTTTGTTACCCCTCGGAGTGGGAAGAAGGCCGATCACCCAGGCAACGCCGGGTAACCCTTGCTAGTATATATACATATATATATATGTATATATGCATATATATATATATATATATATATGTGTGTGTGTGGGTGTGTGTGTGTGTGTGTTTGGCAACCAGAGAGACCCGACTCTGCCAATAATTTTATGGGCAAATGTTCTACTCTCCCACACATTTGACATCTAAATCCGTGAGATTGTAAAATTACTTTATCAAAATAATTGATTGTCCGCTCTTATTTAAAATTGTCCTCCACTATGTACATGGAAAACGCTTCGTATGCTTCCCAGCATTGTCTTAATCCTAAATACATTACCCTGTAAAATGTACTGTTGATTTTATGAAACCATGTGTAATAACCGCTAGACTTAAAGAAAAAAATGCAAAAGTCAGCTATACGGGTCCAATTATATTCTAAGCTGATACATTTATTTCGTACGGTCCTCGATCTCACAAAACACAAAACCGTTTATTTCCTAAAAGTGTTTTACATGATCATTTGAATTAATGTAAAATATGTAAAAGTAATTTCGGTTGTTCGATGTGGCTTTAGAAAAATCTATTACGAACACGCCACTGATGCATAAAATAATATGCAATTGATATTATGGGCTGAAACTTTCCGCTAGTGAGGTTATACATCTTGGAAAATATACTTGTTACGTCCCTCGGTAATCGGATGTTTACGATTACATGTTTTCGATACTAATCGGTCACACTCACGTATAAAACCTGCGTAATAACACTTTTTAGCGCATCAAGTACTATTGTGTTGAATTAAAAAAATCGATCTAGCCTCTCTGAAACAACAGGGAACGAAATCATACACACGTAGTTCCATTAAATATAATAGTAGATATCGATTAGGCTTTGATTATTACTGTATGTTTCAACAATTCGGTATAGATGGAATTAATGAGCACAATCCACAGTTCTCTTATTATTTATCATTCAATATACCGTTTTAACTGCTTAGACTGAAGTAATTTATTATAATAATGCAAATTGATTAAAAATAAAATGTTTGGAAACAGGTATGAAAGAAATTCTGACGCGGACATTTTATTAATTTATATTTGACTCGCAAACTTTGCTCCCACCATAACCAAAGGTTTGAGTATATTTATCGATAACATGCATTATTATTTGGATGTTCAACAGTGTTTACACGCAAAATTCACCGGTATTTTCCTATAAACGTTGCACAACGATTTACATAACATAACATAATATGAGTAATAATTGTGATGTCTTATAAAGATGTTTTACGAATCGAAATATAACATTATTATTTTTTGCAGAATTGATTATATGACTTAACATTAGATTTAATAATAAACTTTAAACATTGTACTTTAATGTCTTAGGCATAACCGACATTTGCACAATTGTTGAGCTAAGCACACAAATGACTTTATAGTATGACAATTCTTTGTAGTTTCCTAATATAAAGTATAAAGATAATGCCATTTATTATTTAACTTAAGATAAAATGAGTAATTAGAACGATGGTTACAGGATATATATATATATATATATATATATATATATATATATATATATCTGTATATATATATATATCTGTATATATATATATATATATATATATATATATCCGGTAAACCATGTTCTAATTACTCATAATATATATATATATATATATATATATATATATATATATATATATATATATATATATATTATTTTAATTATTCTTATTATTATTGTTGTTGTAGTTATTATTTAAAATATTATTATTTTACTTCTACATTTGTGATATGTTGGACTTATACGGCAACGTTTAATAAATAACATTTTCTTTAAAAATCTGTACTAATTAAAATAAACGTATCTTTACACATGTGATATAATAAATACTGTGAACCGAGATTTAAAGTACTTCTGTTGCTTAATATTTTTTTTCACACGAAGATAACACAAAATTATAGAGAAAATATCAAATGCAAACTAATATATTTCATGAAAGTAATGAAAATATTCTTCTTAAACGTAATAAGTTCATGTAACTGCTGGGTAAAATATATATATTGATAAATTTATGTAAGTCAAAATATATTTGTAAAAAAAATGATACATTATACAATCATATGCAATGCGCGCAAAAAAAAGAAATGTTTTACAACCCCTTAGTAAACTTTATTACTTTGCATTATTTTTATAAATATCATACATTTTGTTCTGTATCTGAGATCAAACTGATGTTTGATTGTCAGAGCAAATTGCTTGCATCCGTGTTCAATATAGAAATTGTTATCTACATCAGCAGAATAACCCACTCTGTTACAAATACTATTTTTTCATCCGGCTTGATCTACAGCCGATATACTGACCGTGTTTTCTCATGGGAAAAAGGTATTTATCGACGGGTATTCATCTCAAGAGGAATAACTATTGACATATCAATGAAATTGAATATTGTTTGGCATGAGTGTATGCTTTGCTAAATTTCTATTTGGAAATATTTTTTCTTCTCTCAGATAGGTTTATACAAGTATGCATCAAGTTTCAAACGTCTGGATCCTCAATTAGCAACATTGTTATTTCTCAAGAACTGACCCATAATTCTAAGGATTACTTATGCTCCTGATCCGGTATTGTCGACTTACATAAACATGGTGCCAAGGTTGCCGGAAAATTGCTTGCGTCATTGTAGCGTTCCAGAAAGATTTCAACTCCCGAGGCAATTATCCTCCTGTATAGGCGCCAACTGTAAATTTGAGCATATAGAAGCGCGCGATGTTGGGAGCACCATATTCTGTAACCGGTTTTGAAACTTCGTAGGTTATGGAATGTGTTTGTTTTTTGCAACTTTTCCCCAAGGAAAAGGAAGTTATTACCCTGTCTGTGATACACTGTTATACTCATGCATTGTGCTCGTCTGTTTGGTACGCTATCGCCCCCCCCCCCCATTATCAAACTTTCTCCAAAACATTCGTCTAGCTCAAACGACCATCAATGCCTGAATCAAACCGTAAGTACAATGAACAAATATTATTTCTTAGAAGTCTCCGCCTGTGGAAATCTGCTGTATTAGCCTGCTCTCCAGATAAAAAAATGTAGTCTTCTATAACTCTAATGCCTTCATATTAAGTAAAAAAATACATTAATTCCTTTTCTATGAAAACAAGTTTCTATCAAAATCGAGCGCAACGTATTACAGTATAGTATATATACTCTTAAAAAAAAAACTTCAACTCGTATAGCGTCGATTAGTTACACATTATGCATTCTGGGCTTCACCGACTGTTTTAATCGAGAGAGCTACATGTGATTCATAAATTACAAATGTCTTTATCTGCCTTTACAAAATTAAGCTGTATATTTTATGATTTGCAGAGGGAAATAAATATCTAGGAAAACTATTTTCGAATATCGAGTCAATTAGATTTAAACATGTAACTTATTTCGAGTATATATCGCAAGCATACTTATCGGCTTGAACAATGGATAAGCTTTCGCAATAAATACTTCTTAAAAGCGTATAAATAACCCTATACAATAATTATGATATGGTAAACCTTTGTTTCAGAGAAGTTTCTATAGTGTAACTCCACTGTATAAGCCTGGAGATTAAAAATATTTAAGTGAGCGGCTAACTATAATTCCGGAAATTGACAACAAATGTTGCCGTAAGGTAGGTTATCTGAATAATTATTGTACATGAAAAATAACCAGCCACGAAACATTACATGCATGATTTCTTAAACTCACATATTTTTTTATGAAGCGATATTGGTTAAAAATCGGTTGATAGCAGAATGTGGCCTCATTTAATATTTCGTTAGTGTCTATATATGGAATGATCTAATTTTGATTAACCATACCCTCAACTTATATAGAAACATTGCCATATTGCAATCTTCCATTTGCTATATAATCGGACTGTCTTTCAGTTGCCATGTTTAATTTTGTTAATATTATGGAAATGTATAAATATACACTTGTGCCCGATATTATTCATACCCCTCGGATCTTTGAGAGCTCTATAAGAATATTGCTCAAACCAGAAGGTAGACAATATTAAAGGGATTTCAAACAATAAATCAAGCATAAGCATTTAATTTAAACTCAACAAATAAATAAATTATGCAAGTTTGAAACAGTATACAAAGAAAAACAATAATGGCACTAGTTCAAAATTATTCATACCTCTCTTACTAATAGTCAATAGCATGCCCTTTATTCTTAATAACTGCCTGTAACCGTTTGGGATATTTATCAACAAGGTTTTTACAAGCATCAACACTGATTTTTGACCATTCTTCAATGCAGTAGTTCTCCAAATCCCTCAAATTTCTAGGTTTCCGCTTTTTAACCTCAGTTTTCAATATGTGCCAGAGGTTTTCGATAGGGTTCAGGTCGGGACTCTGGCTAGGCCGTTCCAAAACATTAATTTGATTATCCTCAAACCATTTCTTGACTATTTTGGCAGTATGTTTTGGATCATTATCCTATTGAAGGACCCAGTTTGGTCCTAAATGGAGCTTATCCGCATCCTGTCTAATGTTTTTCTGGAGTATCTCCAAATATTGCTCCTTCTTCATGGTTCCATCTATCTTGACCAAACTACCTGGACCACTAGCCGAAAAGGAGCCCCAAAACATTAGGCTACCACCACCATGTTTCACCGTGGGTATGGTGTTCTTTGGGTTGTAAGCTTCTCCTTTCTTCCTTCAAACGTAAGAAGCATCCATATGGCCAAACAATTCAATTTTTGTTTCGTCAGTCCACAAAATACTTGAGAAAACGGACTCTGGAGAATTCACATGGGTCCTAGCAAACTTTAGACGTGCTGCAAGGTGTTTTCCGGTGTGCAATGGAGTCCTTCTTGGTCTTCTTCCTTTCAGACCATTTTCATGCAGAGTCCTTTGCAATGTTTGCCTTGATATTTTTATGCCAGAAGACTCCAGATTTTCTAAAATGTCCTTATTAGTGGTGGTTGGATTTGCATTAACACTTCTTACAATATTCCTGGTGGCTCTAGCAGACAGTTTCCTTTTCCTTCCTCTTCCTATCCAGTTGTTTGTTGTGTGGTGGCTCTGGAATTTTTTGATGATGCTCTGTACTGTTGCTGTAGGGACCTCAAATTTCTTGGAAATTGACATGTAACCTAAACCATCCTTATGTGAATTCATAATTTTAGTCCTAAGATCATTACTAAGCTCTTTTTTCTTCCCCATTCTAATAATTTTTATTCTTTTATTGGTTTTCAGTTGATATCATTTTAATTTCTGAAAAATGCAAAAAACGAAATGAAATTAATCAAAGGTTGTATAAAAGCATTCAAAATAACAATCAAACAGAAAACAAACAGTCAGAAACTCGATTAATACTGAAAAAATAAGAGGGTATGATTATTTTTGAACATTGCAGATTTTATAAATAGCTGTATATTTCTTTTATTACAAGTATCCCGGGATTTTAAAATGACGAAAATGATCAGAAGAGGTTTATTAAGAATATGTATCAATATGGACGTAAACAATAAATTCTTACAAAAGTTACACCTAATAAACTCAATTTTCAAGGGGGGTATGAATTATATCGGGCACAAGTGTATATATATATGTATATATATATATATATATATATATATATATATATATATATATATATATATATATATATATATATATAAAGGAGATAAGAACAATAGTCCAAAGAGCAAAGTGTATTTTAATGTAATAGTAAAATTACTAGTTTAATTTAAATACATGGAAAGAAAAAGTGCACGTTGTAATTTAGAAATATAATAAGCTCAATAGGTAAACATCCTAGAGCTAATTTAATATTTAGTAATGTAAGGGGCATTTATTTTTTCTGAATGCCCCCCATAGATATAATAAAATTTTCAATAAGATACAATCAAAGTCTTTTACTCTACTATGCTTAACCTTCATCAAAAAATAATGAATTCATATAGCAAGAAAATTAATACAACTTTACAAAATATAGCAGACTCTAAATGTAGAAGTAAAAATAAATGCCCCTAACTCATGTAAAAGGCTCACGTAAAATTAAAAATGTGATCTATAGCTGCACAGTATCAAAACCCCAAATCTACATGAATCTAATAACAGCCATAACTTAACAACACGATTAAATAATGAAAACAACTTTAACCAATCTACCAATCAATTACAAACCAACCCATCATATAATAATCCAGCACCAGACCTTGCGGAAAATAATCACAATAAACAAGAAGCAATATATTTTGGTTCCACATCTAGCCTAATAAACATAGAATTTCAACGCACAAATATTATTTTTAAAATAACTCTCCGTCAAACCAAACTACTCTATCCAATTATATTTGGCAACTCAAGAATAACAATATTCCTTTCAAGTTAAAATGGCAAGTAATTGATTTTTGCAAGCAATATAAACCAGAAGATGAATTCTGTGCACTATGTACAAAAGAGACCCTAAAAATTTTGAAATATGAAGATATAAAAGATGCAACCACCCTATTAAATACAAAAGAGAAACTAATATTCACCTGCAGTCATAAACGTTGGTTTAAATTTAATAAATATAAACCACCTTAAATGCTTAAAAAATAACTTATTCGTAAAAATATATTACATTTTTTATTATTCTGTAGTAAATTAAGTTAAACTACTTATCTCCCTTACATTAAAGAAATATGCATAATTATCTCCCTTACATTAAAGAAATATGCCTAATTATCCCCCTTACATTATTTAATTATATAAATAACATTATCCTTCTATTTCTTTCAAATTCTAAATTTTAGTGTCCGTTAATCAAAAGTACGTTAACGGAAATAAATTATTACACAAACGTCCTTTTTGAAAATGTATCATTTCATAAGTTGGAAAGCTATAGCAAGCATCTATATGAGTACTTTAACCATAGTTCTTGATTTCAAATGGCGAAAAATTAAAAAGTAAGTATTGGTATGTATGTTTTTATGTATATATATATATATATATATATATATATATATATATATATATATATATATATATATCTATGTGCATGCATATATATGTTGTATATATTTCATATATTTGCATGGATGTATTTGTATAAGAGTGTATGTATAATATTGTACGTAAACCAAATTTATATTTATAATTTTACTCTATTTTATTTCTATACCTAATTCATATTACCTTTCTTATCAAGTTTTAAATCCATACCTTTATTTTAATTTTTTCCAGATACATCTGCCTTACTTTAATGCTAGGTTTATTCATGGTGTCTTTAAAATTTAATAAAAACCCTTTCCAATATTTGCTGATGAGGAAACCTTGTTCAATAAAAAAGTATATGTAATTATTATTGTCCGTAACTTGATGTCTACCACAATAAAAACATTGTTTTCCGAAACGATCGTACAAATAGTTGATTTTGTTGTTCCTTCTTATGAAACCGATTTTTTAATTTAATTATGATTAGATTTTTAAATTATCAATCACATTACTAAATATATATATATATATATATATATATATATATATATATATATATATGCCTGTGTGTATGTGTGTGTAACCTAAATAAACAAAAAAAAACATTCCAATTTAAAACAAGAATTAAGAGTTAATTTTGCAAAAATACAGAGAGTATGATTCTAAAACAGAAAAAATAATTAATTTTATAATTTTTATCTTAAAAGTTATGCATGTAAACAGGTACCATTTTTATTTTATTGTGTTAAAATGTATATGAAAATGTATGTTCGAAAATAGTTAAATATAACAAAATTGCTTTATTAATATAATGAATGTTTGCATGTATGAAGGAAGACATATTTTATTATAATCGTTTATTTTTGTTCAATATATATATATATGTGTATATATATATTTAAATATTAAATATATATATATATATATATATATATATATATGCACCTACACACACATACATATATATATGTGGGTGTGTATTTATGCGTGTATATATATATATATATATATATATATATATATATATATATATATATATTTAGAGACAGAGATGCATTATGTGCTCAGAAAAAAAGGCATTTTCTTTAGGTAGAATAGTTTCGTTGAGGGTTTGATCTATATGAGTGTGTGTATACATCACCAGAAGTAATATGTTGTATTGTCGGGCGTTCCGTATCAAATGGGCGCGTGTATATATTACTTATGTTTGTCTTACTCTTGTGATGATTAGTAGTATAAGACGCATTGTTACAACGGAAATATTATAAAAGGGCAAATGTCAGTATTCTGATGCTGTAACATCCGGCCAATCGGAAGAAACATACTTAGTCCATCCCTGAATGTATTTGACAGATCGTCGGAAAAAGTGGCAAAGAAGGTTTGATCCCAATGAATCAACAAAGCTCGGGTTGTCTTTTCTGCAACTTTTTTTTTCGATGTGTTCCTACGCATTTTGAACCCCTCTGTTGGTGCCATCACCGTCCGACACGACCGCTCTCTCTTACTCCCGTACCTCGAAGAAGCAATCGATGTACTGAACGCTACATGCATAAAGAACAAAAGTGAGATATTTTCTAGACATGAACTTGCGACTATCCGAGAAAAATCAGACGAAAGGTTATATTATGTCCTTCGCAGCCTTCGGGCAATAGGAAAAGGTTGCAACTTGTGCCCAATCAAGGTATTAGATGCCTCAGAGCCACACATATTCGATACCTACATTAAGGGCTTACGTAATTATCAGGTAGTCAATGGAATAAGACTCTTTCACTTAGAACAGCTTACGAGCAAGCTTATGCTTTCGAATGTGCTATGCATTATTCAATTCTCATTTACAGTCAGACACCATGAGGCTGCGCTAAACCTACCTATTCTTACTGCCTCTCTCTCGTGAAGATAGTCCATTATGTAAACACTTACGAATTATATAACATAAAATACACTTTTCAAAGGTATGCAATTCTTCTAAACCCGATACAAAGCAACTCGTGAAATACATTTTCATTTTTAGCAACCTCGTCTGACCGTCTTGAAAAACGATTGTAAAAGGGAAAGTTAACGAGGGATCTACGAATTATATGCTCAATACGGAGAGCGTAGGATTTTTTTTTTAAGAAAAAACAACAAATTGCATTTTGTCCCTTCCTCCAGCAGAGTAACAATGGACAACGCGGCATTTTCTTTACAAGTTACTGGTTATTGATCGGTTGACTTACTTTTTAATTATGTCTCCTATGAAACCACTAAATGATTCTTAATTAATAAACATTTGTTGCGAAATTATACCGGAACATGATCATTTGCAGCAAAACTAACAGATTGAAATTCCGTTTGACGGTTTAATGCCCGTATTAAATATTTGTGGATTGTCGACAGTAAAATCTCAGTTCCTGTCAATACTTGAAAACTGAACCTGAATCCCTGACAGATGAAGTATCGAATAAAACATGTCCATGCAGAAACTGACACTGAATGGCCTTCTCCTCTAAGAATGAAAAAATAAGAGCGAAATATTTTGGAGCCCACGGACAGATTCGAACTGCAAACGATTTCTGTTCGAGTAATCCGACACCGAATCATAGACTGGCGAGGCGATTACTGCGAGCTCGTAGCTTAAGAAATTTTCTTCCTTATCAGTGAGAAATTTCGTGGAGGAGAGTGTTGTGAATAGGAATTATCTATTATTTGATAATCCTCGCTTTAAAAACTGTAGATTACCGCTTGTCAAATATACGAATAGTAAGAGTCTTTATTGAATAAAATATAATTAGACGAGATCTACTGTCCTGTTTTAATTACATTCACGAATTCTTTTTTTACAAGGAGGTCAACACGTATCAAGGTCCGGCGGCCACTCAAAGATAAGGGCTATTGCATGTACAGTACGTTGTACGTTAGTGTTGAGATTTCATAAAGTGTCTATTTAAGGGGGTGGTTCATCAGGATTTTGTTTACGTTGGATTTGAATACATCCAATTGTAGTAAAGTAGGAAACAGGCAGGTCAAACAGAGTTCCACTGGCGTGCTGTTATAAGAGAGAAGCTGTGTTCATAGGATCTACGTTTTTATTTAGGCACAGATAAAGAGCGGGAGAAAGTTTTGACAGTGGATTCGGCTAGACAGGTGTTATTTTGTAAAAGATTGGCGAGGGTGGAGCAGAGATTGGAATTCAGACAAGCACTTGTCATGGAAATAACGATAAAACAAAGACAGGTTCGCACCGTCTCTTCTGTTGGAGAGAGGTTGCAGGGAAGAGAAAAGGGCATCCCCCACCACGCCACGAAGTCTCTTTTGTACTCTGCCAAGAAAGGATAAGCTATTTTAGCAGCTCCTGCCCAGATATGGCAGCAGTATCCAATCCTTGGACGTACTAGGCTTTTATAGAGATAGCGAATTGGATCAGCAGTGAGATATCTTCTGGAGCGGTAGAAGGAACCCACCGTCTTTCCAGCGACCCCGGCAACAGATTTGATGCACGTGTTCCATTTCATATCAGGAGTAAATTCAAGTCCAGAAGCTTCTCAAAACATGGAGCTTCTCCTAGGCTAGAGCCATCCATTACAATTGATGCCAGATGGGGATCAGATCGTTGATGTAGAGATAGGAGCTTGGTTTTAGATGCATTAAAGGTAACCAGTCACGTCTTCCTTCACTGAACTACACGCTCGAGATCAGAGGAGAGTGAATCAGAGAGAACTTTGTCATTTACAGCCTTTGATGTGTTGCCGTAGATGGTCGTGTCATCAGCATAGACGTCAACGAATGATTTAAGTATGTGTTTAAGGAAATCATCGATGTAGATCAGGAAGAGAGTTGTGCCCACGATGGGCCCCTGAGGGACTCCAGCATTAATACTGCAGGCCTCTGATTTTTGCTCATCGACCACTACTCTTATGAGCCTATTAGAGAGAAATGATTTAATGTTTGAGAAAATATTTTCAGTTATACCGTAGCTGGAATTCTTGTGAAGTAAGCCTTTATTCCATACCTTGTCGAATGCCTTTCATATGTCGAGAGCAATTGCCCTAATCCTCTGAGATATAACCGTAAGCACATCTGCGGTAGAGCTTGAAAAACGGAAACCATATTGCGTGTCACTAAGGAGGTTTTTCTGCTGAGGTGCTTGACTATTTCTCTGTTTAGTATCGATTCATAAATTCATAATAATTTTGGATTTTTCTTTCCCGTGTCTTCTGTTAAATGAAATTCTTACAAAATTAAACAATGTAAGAAGAAAAAATAGTTCTAGTGTTATTCTCATTCACATTATAAAACAAGTGTGTATACACAACATAAATATAAGCAGGTAAAATAAAATTATTTTAGTATAAATTTTGTAAAATTAATATATATACATATATATTCATACACATATATCAGAATATACGTTAAAAGAAAATTGTTCGTGGAAAAGAAACCTATTTCCCAAAAATGTTCGTGGAAAAGGAACCTATTTCCCAAAGGTATCGGTTTACACAGCCGTTATCCTTTTACTGTTTTAAAAGTGTTCAAAAACAAAATAGTTGCAGCACTTTTTCTGTAACACACGACAACTCTTATTTTTTTCTGTCCAGACTAATGAAAGTTTATTCATGACGGATTATTATTTTATTTATTTTTTATTACATTTTTACACCTAACAAGGCACACTGCCACTTTGGTGTAGGGGGGGGGGGCTAATATCAGGGCAACAACTACTGGGGTACAATGTTGGGATTTGGGCAGCAAGATGTCGGTTAACGTTATACTTGAATTCTGCATGTCAGTACAGTTGGGGAAACAGGGACCTGGAATTGAATTCCAGAGTCTAGCGCTTCTGGGGAAGAAACTACTGGAGTAGAATATGGGGTGGTGGGATGTAGCTGCCTTTCGGGTCTGTCGAGAGTGTCTACGTCGTGGGGGCACAAGTGTCTGCAGTTCGCCAGAGCATTCACCATTAAAATACATGTAGAACAGGCAGCGGGATGAAACATTTCGTCGATGGGACAGAGGCTGAAGCTAGATGCCAGTTAAGGGTCTATCAGATTGGCGACTCTCTTTTGAACCTTGTATAGGAGCGAGAGACTAGTAGCAGATGCACCAGCCCAAATGTTACAGCAATAATCCATACATGGATGGATGCTGACCTTATAGAGGTACAGGATACTTTCGTGTTTTAGTAGTTCTCTAACACCGTAGAGAGAGCCTACCTTCTTCACAGCGGCCCTGGCAATCTTCTCAATGTAATTGTTCCAACTCATGTTTCCTGTGAACGTTAGGACACGCAGGTTGAAAGATGGACTTTCAGATAAAGCATTATTGGCCATTGCTCTTGGTGTCAAGAAGGTTTCTTGTAATTATTGAAGGAAACCAGTTCAGTCTTAGCAGCATTGAATGTGACCATCCATTTATGTCCCCATTTCACTACAGATCGGGGGGTATCCTATAGTGTGTTCGGCATTTCTTTAGATGTGTGTTCATTTGTTTTCCTATCATACCTGTTATAGAGTGTGGTGTCATCAGCATAATACCCATCTCAGAGGCAATTTTGTCTGGGAGGTCATTAATGAGTATTAGGAACAATAGAGATTCAAGGATAGACCCTTGAGGCACTCCCGCATTTATATCATATTGCTTTGATGTTCGACCGCCGAGGACTACCTGGATGTTTATCTTACTTAAGAAGGATTTAATTATGTCTAGTATTCTACCAATGATACCGTATGATCTAACTTTCCTGAAGAGACCCTCATGCCATATCCTGTCGAAAGCCTTAGATATATCTAGAACTACCGCTCTGCCCTCCCCCGCTTTGTCCAGTGAATGGTATTTACGTTCAGAGATTACAGTTAGGATGTCTGCTGTGGAACGGGCTTGTCTAAATCCATATTGTTCGCAGTCAGAAGTGTAGCATCTGTAAGCTGATGGACTAGAGCATTGTTAATTATGGTGTCAAATACTTTGCCGAAATTGGGAGGAGACGAATGTGGTGATAATTTGATGGTTCAGTTCTTTCGCCAAAATTCTTGAATACTGGTACCACAGAAGCAGTTTTCCAACAACCAGAAAGCAAGATTCATTAAGGTAGTTGTTATAGAGTTTGGAGAGAACTCGAACTACTTCGGCTGACCACTTTCTTAATAGCGCAGCTGTGATGAGATCGGATCCGCGTGTTTTTGGAGTGGCAAGGTGTTTTTTTTATGATAGCGCGCACCTGAGTAAGGGTGATTTTTAGATCGTCTTGCGTGGCGGCTGTCCGCAATGGAAAGTCAGGGAGTTGTTGGAAGGGTCCAGTGTGGAGTTTGAGGCAAAACGACTGGCAAGCATATTAGCCTTCTCGGTTGCTGAGCAAACAACCTCGTGATGTTTGGTTAGTGGACGAATTGTTGATTGCCAATTATTTACTACACTAATGTAGATTATGACAAGTTTTAATTCTATTTCTGTCACTGGTTTTGTAAATATATCGGCAATATATTGCTCTGATTGCATTAGATTTATATTGATTATTTTTCTACTTCATCTTTATTAAGTTCTATTGGATTTTAATATGTTAAAAATTCGACTGAATTCCAAAGTTTTGTACTTCAATTGGACTTGATTTGCTATCGTTATTTATATCTAAAGGATTTTTGTTAATTCTGGTAATTAATAGTCTTAAAACTGATATTTAGATATAGTCTTTCTTGTGCTATATATGCGCATGCAATAGATGCGACTTAATAAATCTCGATGGAAATTAGAGCCATTTTTGTAGGCTAAAACCACATATAGCCATACATTTGTAGTTTCTGAACGTATATACCGTTCATTGGATAAAACAGGGGAGGGTAGAGCGGTAGCCCTTGATATATCTAAGGCTTTTGACAGGGTTTGGCACGATGGTCTTCTAAGGAAAATTAGATCATATGGAATCACTGGAAGAATTCATAATGTAATTAAATCCTTCTTAAGTAATAGAAAAATCAAAGTTGTCCTTGACGGACATACATCCAAACAATATGACATAAATGTGGGAGTACCTCAGGGGTCTATCCTTGGACCTCTATTATTCCTGATATTCATAAACGACCTCCCTGATAATATTGTTTCGGAGATGGGTATATTTGCCGATGACACCACTCTCTATAACAGATATGAGGGGAAAACAAATGAACACATATCCAAGGCAATGGCAGAAACACTAGAGGACGACCTCCAATCCGTAGTGGAATGGGGACAAAAATGGTTGGTCACATTCAATGCTGCTAAGACTAAGCTTGTTTCCTTCAATAACTACAAGAAACCTTCTCTACCACCAATAGCAATGGCCAAGAACACATTGCATGAAAGTACTTCTTTTAAACTCCTCGGCCTAACGTTTACAGGGAATATGAACTGGAATAAATACATTGAGAGCATTGCCAAGGCTGCTGCAAGGCAGGTTGGCTCCCTCTACCGTGATAGAAAACTACTTACGCCTGCCAGTATCCTATACCTCTATAAGGCAACCATTCGCCCATGTATGGAGTACTGTTGTCACATCTGGGCTGGTGCATCTGCTGCTTGTCTCTCGCTCCTGGACAGGGTTCAAAAAGAGTCGTCAACCTGATAGGTCCTGAACTGTCATCTAGGCTTCAACCTCCGTCCCATCGACGAGATGTTGCATCCCTCTGCCTGTTCTACAAGTACTTAAATGGTGAATGCTCTGACGAACTGCAAACACCTCCCGACGTAACTACCCCCGACAAACCCGACAAGCTACTAAGTCTAATCCCTTTACAGTAGAGATCCCTAGGTGCAAGAAAGCCTTTTACTCCAATAGTTTCTTCCCCAGAACTGCGGGTCTTTGGAACTCCCTTCCGGGATTCTGCTTTCCCAACTGCAATGATATGCAGAAGTTTAGGTGTAATGTTAACAAACATCTTTCTACTCTTCTCCCCTCATAATGACCCCGCTAATTAATTCCCTAATATTAGACCCCTGCTTCAAAGTGGCACTGTGCCTTGTTTGGGGTGAGAATTGAATAAAAAAAAATCATAGTTTGTCGTTTGTCGCTCAATCACAATCTTTACACCCATTAACTGTTGAGAAGTTTGTAAATGTTTTAAATACTTAATTTGTTCTGTAGTCCCTTTTTGATTATTTAGATATTGTCTGGCCCTGTGTAAATTTAAATCATATTTTATGTTAATTTTGTTAGCTGTGCTACAATATATTTCATAGTTGCTCCAAATAGTTTATTGGAAATTATTTCACATTCCTAATTCATATTTTATTTACGCGTAAACCGCGTCCGTTGCATCCTAAACACATATAGGATTGTACTAACATATTTCTTATTAATTATTTCGAGAGTATAATATATTCCTGGAAAAGATGTTATTGATTGTTAATATATGTTTATAAAGTCTTACAATTTGATGCGAGTAAACATTATCAACGCATAAAACTAAAATCTGTAATAAGAAATAATCAGATTTTGAATGTTTACCATGTGATCGATATTAAAAATACCAAATGAGCGTAATAATACTGTGGGGAAAAATGTTGCTTTCACGCAGTCGCTGATGAAAAATATGGTGAATCGTTTAACAGATTTGGACTAGAATTTTGGATATTTTGTTTGGATATATTTTAAACATTATAAATCCGACTTCTACAGATTATTTTGGTCTTGGAAAGACCTAATAGATAAATTAATCAGTATATTTGATCTTTAATATTTAATTTACTTTTTAATTTTTCAAAAGTTATGTTATCAATCCATGAATACTTTGGACAACATATTTTTTGCATATATTACAAGTATCTTAAAACGCAATTTGAAATCATCCTAGTGCCAGAAATTTATTCGCTTCGCTAATATATGTATTTGCTAATATTTTTTCGTGCGAGAATACCATATTACTTTTAATCTCCACGAATAAAAGAAATATTTATATTTCCTAATTGAGTACCCTGGCGGACAACAACTTCTTGTAAAATATAGATATAGTAAAATTTCTATCACACTCTCTCGATATATATATATATATATATATATATATATATATATATATATATATATATTGTATAGTTTTAAAGATTAAAAAATTCAAAGACTATATATATATATATATATATATATATATATAAATATATATATATATATATATAGTCTTTGAAGTTTTTAATCTTTAAAACTATACGAAAAATTTTCATTCGTTAGAAAACCATCTAGTCAGTAAGTCGTTTAATCACTTCCAACCACTGCATAAGATCGCTCTAGAATTTACTATAGCACTAATAATTTATTTTTAAGGGGCCGTCAGTTGCTTACGATGAAACACTGTTTCGGGGATTTAAAAAAAAAACCGCATATGTTATCATACATCGCTAGTAGTGTTGATCAAACACCACCTCCCTTAATCTTAGGAAGAAGACATGTTACAAATATTTGATCTAATTTTCTATTCTTAATTGCATTATCTAAACTTTTCATGTTATAAAAATGAATTTCTTACCTGTGTGATTCATCAGTTTCCAAATTTTAAAATTGATATATTTTTTTTTAATTTTACCAGTCTTGTATTTATAAGCTTAGGATTAATCAATTAAACTACTTATCCCCCACTATGATTAGTATTTTGTATATTTACATTCATATTTATTTAAAATCAAATATATAAAGTTAAAAATATACATATATAACTTTCTTTATGTAATCATAAATACATTTTATACATTATTAATATAGCTTTGAATTTCCTTTACTTATATATTCTGGTTACGATTCGCCAGCATCAGGATAAGGAAGGAATAATTTCTTTAACATTTTAAATATTTTAGTCTTATCCCAACCTTGTTTTATTATCCTTATCACTAAGCTAGAAACTGGTGATATAAAATCTATTAATTTTAAAGTAACGCGATCTATTCTCAAAAAACTCAGACATAATGGTTCCATAAAACAAAAAAAAAACAGGGCAGGTACTATCTTTATGCGACATACGTACTATGTGAAAGGGGAAAGTGTTTCTTTTGTAAAATATTTTATAAAGAAAAATCCCATCCTCAATTTTTTTATCTAAATCTAGAAATATAGCCTGTTGTCCTCTATGTTCACGATTCAATTATAATTCCTTTCGCTATATAAGATGCTTATTTGTTTCGAATTCACCATTATCGTTTATACATATTAGGTCATCTATAAATATCCTACACCCATGACAGTTATATGTTTTAGATATATCAGTTTTTATTAGTGATGGTATATATATATATATATATATATATATATATATATATATATATATATATATACTAAATTTATAGCTATCTGAAACGTTACCTATTATTCCTACTTCTATCAATACAGGTTGTATATAATATTTTCTGCATATAAAAGCTATATTGTTTGCCGCTTAATCAATCGGAACGATTACAAACTTATCTTGAAGTATTTTAAGTCCCTCAGTATTTCTGATTTCTTAAAAGAGGATTGGTTTTTCTAGGCGGTTTAAATTCTTTTTTTATTTGTTTAACCTTCTCATTTACCCATTCAAGTAAACTATTTCCCATGCTTAAACCCTAGACTGTGCTAATTTATATTTCTTTACAATAGCTATAATAAAACCTTCTAGTGTTTCAGTTACTTCTTTTACGCATTTAGCGTAATTTAGGGATTTGGGCTCTCTAAATAATTCGGGCACTTACTAAGGAGTTCTCTTAATTTAAAATTATTTATATCTTTAAATCTCCTGTAATTACAGGTTTTATCTCATTATTGAGAGGAATTACATTCACATTCTGGAATATTTATAATATTATAATTTATATTTATATGTTCTATCGTTTTTTTTTTTTTTGTAACTGAATACATTATTGCGTATTGTTGGGTCTGTTTTTTATGTAACTATTGGATTTTTATCTTTTGTCTATAATTCGTAAGGTACTAATTATATATGTTTTTGTTTACTAAATATTTCAGGTAAATTTATATCATCAAAATCTTTATTTTCAAACAAACTACACGCACATATCAAGGTTTTTTTTTATACGGTCCTCGGGTGGCTTATAGAATTTAGTGTCGATTATATCCAGAATATAATCATACCATTAAATGAAATAGTCCTTCTTATATATCGTATCCGGTTGTAATAATATTTTCGATGCTATTTCCTTTAAAACCTTCTCTTTTGTTTGATTAATTGTTTTCTTATATAATGGAACGACTCAGAAATGTGATTAAACATATCTTTAGTTAAAAAAAAAAAGTCCACGCATGCAAAAGCTGATTCTCTATTATTTCTATTAACATAAGTTTTATCTCTAATTATATATATATATATATATATATATATATATATATATATATATATATATATATATATATATATATTACATGCTAAATCCGATCTCGCATTTTACTTATTCCTGCCCTCTGATGAGAAAGAGAGTATTTATTCGAAACTCCGCGGATTAAGGACTATCCACTTATCTTGCGCTTCGTTTTTAAAATTAAACTAGCAATCGGTGTCCGGCGTTGCCCAGGTGGTTTGAGGTGTATGCTGAGAAAAAAAAACGGTAAATCTTTAAAAACTTTGACCCCTATTATGGCCTCTTAACATTTATTGTTTAGGGATCAAGTAAAGTTAATAAGTTAGATCCATGTCCAAGGACTCTATATCTAAAATATCACGTGTTTAGACCCAAAATTGTAGGAGGAGTCTGGTAGAGTTCTCAAAGGTCAAATCGTTGAATATTGACCAACTAATCGCCAAATTTCTATCGAAAACCTATCACATCGATTTTCCAAATCTCAGTACCCTGTATATCAAATATCGAATATGTAGACTTTAAATTGACAGAGTTTTAGCGTAGGGAAATGCACACAGACGCACAGACACACACAGACACTATGACTTATATATATATATATATATATATATATATATATATATATATATATATATAAACATAAACATCATATATATATAAGCATAATAGTACGCCATATATATAACGTGTGTGCGCGTGTGCTTGGAATGGATGACAACAATTTGTGTTCGTGATGTGTTTATATTATGCATATTGTTTCGTATCTTATCAACTTTTTCGAATCTATGTGTACAGTAATACAAACCCGTTATTCGATCTGAATAAATATGTTACATTGAATAAAAACACGAAAAATAAATCCAGTTTGGTAGAAAGTAATTTATTTTTCCTTTGATAACATTTATTTGTTATATATTTGTTTTTTGACAACTTTTTCGAATCTATCGAGTGAACGCGCGTTTTTTTAGTTTAGTTATATATATATATATATATAATATATATATATATATATATATATATATATATATATATATATATATATATATATATATATATATATATATATATAAGTATTTTTAAATTTTATCTTTCTAGCTTTAAAAAAAGTTTTAAAATTTTATCAGCCGGCATAATTTATTTTTAAATATTGAAAAATTTCAGGAAAATTAATTTTTGCTAGATTTTTAAAACATGTGTGTCAACAGCTAATAAAAATAGTCCAGAATGGCGGACGTGATGTCGTAGGTTGGATTGTAAGATTGTGTAAGTTTCGTATTTTTTTATTTGTAAATAACAAGTTATGAAAAAATGAAACCCTTCCAAGATGGACAATAAATAAAGCCATAATATTTTATTGTAAAGGTAAGAGCGTAGGAACCATAGTTTTTGAGGAGATGTGATTATTGGATTAACCAATCAGAAATCGTATGATATATATATATATATATATATATATATATATATATATATATATATATATATATAAGTGAGGGAATATTCCAATATTTTCCCCAACTTTAATACAATAACCGATTAAGCAATACATCCCATATCCCGATACAATTACTTATTCCAATTCTGAGTGTTTATAAGTCGCTTAAAATTTTACTATAAATGTGATAAGTTGTCCCGATCACTGTAAAACAACATCCTAAATGTGCATATATTTTCTGAGATTTTAGTCCTTTTTATTAAGTGTTTATTATTTTATTATTACTGCAAAAATAAAAATCAAACAAATAAGATAATAAAAGAATCGATTTCAGAATCGACTTTTCCGATTCCGATTCGGATATCGATTTTAGCGCCGATTTTTTCGATTCCCGATTAATTGTCCCATTATATATATATATATATATATATATATATATATATATATATATATATATATATATATATATATATATATAACCAAGTGCGGGCATCGGGTTGATATCCTGTTGAAGAAAAATAGCCAAAAATAGATGTGGGCATTATATGACACTCGGTTGTTAATAATTAAAAAAAAACTGTGTACGCAAATATTTATTATTTATAAAGATCAGGGTCTTTATGCGAAGCGGTTGTTTATTTTTGGAAAGTGTTTTTTTTTAAACAAAAGGAAAATATACTCGTGATATACAAATGGTAGACACGAATGTGTATATACATACTCTACAACAGCAACTTAAAAATGAGTTCGATGAGCTCGATACTCGATCGGCTCCGTGTTAAGATCTATCCGAGTGGGGTTCAACTAATACATTTCTTCAATTACTGACATCCTTATTTCAACTCAGAACATTCCTCGAAACAATAGAAGAAACCTTTGGCTGGCCACCGAGAGTTCCCGTAGCTTCCGTGTATTGTCGAATTTACAGGCCACCGTTTTCATGCATATTCTTAGAATAACTAAAGACCGGCTACCTTCAAGACTCTTAAACGCTATGAGAACATGACTGTTGCAGATAAACTTAGATTTATTTTTTATTCATGTGTGGAATTGTTTTAATTTTCTGTTCACTACACTGAAATACACTGCTCTCTTATCGTCGATGTTCGTCGTTAGGAAGGTACACAACGATAGTTCCGGTGTATATATTTAGACGATCAACCGATAACGCTGTCACTTTCTCATACCAGCAACTTTAGAGGGCTAAGAATTATCACCGGTAGTGGTCACTGGAAGGAGGATGATAGTGAACTGTAAACCTCCAGAGTCGGGTCGTTTTCAGGCTGTCGAAATAAGAGTGAAAGGGCTCCGAGGTAAACGGTCGCCCTCAACCGACCGGCTTGGAGGGGATATATATATATATATATATATATATATATATATATATATATATATATATATATATATATATATATATATATATATATATCAGTACGTATGCGTCTCCTAAGTGCTTCCTTGTGTATAGTTATTGTTTTGCATATGTGATTTAAGTTAACATATAGTATAACGTTATATATTTTTATTCAATTTTCACCCCAAACAAGGCACAGTTACACTTTGAAGCGGCGGTATATTATAGGGGAAATAGTTACAGTGGGATTATGAAGCTAGATGAGCGGCAAGATGCCTGATCACATTACACTTATATGCATATCAGTACAGTTGGGAAAGCGATTTTCAAGGTTTAGCAGTTCTTGGGAAGAAACTATTGGAGTAGAATGCTTGTTTAGACAAAGGGATCTTAACTGTGAAGGGGTGAGAGTAAGCCGCTTGTCAGGGGTGTCTACCCCGAGGGGGTACAAGTGCTTATAGTTTGTCATTTTGCATTTTTTCTTCAATAAAGGGAGGAACATATAAAGAAGATAACAAGACATATGTAACGATGATGAGGGAGAGAATACATTTATATATATATATATATATATATATATATATATATATATATATTACATATCTTTTAACATATATTAGAGGAGAGGGAGATACTTAACTTATGATTATGGTTGAGACACATAATACTTGGAGATGTTTACATAAGATCCCAGTATAATTGATGATATACACATTGTTAATGTTATAACAGTAAATGTTATAGCTGAATAAGACATGAGACAACTCGTACAGAACATGATGATGACATTTTATTTATCGGATCAATCGGTCAAATGATGTCAGGAACTCACTTGTATCTACATGGTTAATCTTCTACCCTTCGCCTCTAAAGGGGCTCTCCTCTGACCATGTCAACTCTCTCTCAAGATCCCATCAGAGATATCACGCATTCATACATCTCTAAAAATATCATGAGGTTATATCTTTTCTTTCTACCTACTTACGTTGTATTTTAATTTTTCTCCCTACTTATTGCTATATGTGATTTGTCCGTGATACTGACTCTTATAGTCTTTTGGTGCCCTAACGAACTCTCGTGCCCTTCAACTCCGCCCCTTTTAATTTATAGGCCCGAAACTTATAATTCTGCTCGGTGCCGTATCGTGCCGCATGATTTATAAGCACACAATATCGAAGGTTACCATATATATTTTGCTTACAAGGTAATCGCCTGGAAAGTAACACTTCTTGCGAAAAAATTATGATGAGCATAAAAAAAGAAAAATTATCTCTTTTCGCTCATCACATCCGAAAACCTCTTAAAATACCCGTTTACGTAATTTTCCATTGGTCCCTGTTGAAAGTCTTAATTTCAAGCCCAAACGTTTTTTTTTACCATTAACGTCTTATTGTTTTATTTTCCTATGATTTTTCCCATTTTTATTTATTTACTTATTTATAGTTTGAATTCCTGACGAACAAATACAATAATATTATACACATATTCAAAAGTCTTTTACAATATTTGTTCAAACATCATATAACATTTCCAAAAAATACACTATTACATTCAACTATGATTTACACAAATCGTTACAGTTGTAACTTTTTTAAACAATTTTAAATGTAACAACAACAAAACAACAAATCTGTTAAAAAAGTGCACCTTTAGAACGAAACAAAAAAAATACAAATGGAAAGCGGAAAAGTTCAACTACGACAAAAATGCTTTTGCAACCAAAAGTGTATTGACACATGCTGTTTTAAAATGCATGCGACTTCAACTCGTTTGTTATACTTACACAATTTCAGAATTGACACAAATTTCATAACAATATCATATGCATTCTTCATTTTTTTTATATTAGCTGCGTGTGTTTATCACAACAAAACAATACATTTATTAATTAAGTACTTTTTAACTTGCTCTTCTTCGCGTGTGAGCGTTTTTTCAACTTTTTCATTCATGTCTACGACTGTTTTTTTTTTTGGGCGGCAGAACACCTCTTTTCTAAGTACATTTTCCGTGTGTAAATATATGATTCTTTTCTTTCTATTTTTTCTTTCGACATTGTGTGTGATAAATGGTCTAGCATTTTTCGTACCTTTCAAAATAGACATTTCTGCGTCGGTGCTTATTATTGTTATGTTTTTTTTTGTTTGCGGCATATAGACATTTTTTCGTGTGAAAATGTATTCTTCACTTTTTTTTTCATTGTGTAGATTTGTGTATTTCTTCTAGCTAAAGAGGTACATATTAAGAAGATAACGAGGCATATATAACGATGACGTGGGAGAGAATACATGTTTTATATATTACAGTTCTTTTAACACATATTAGAGGAAAAGGAGATACTTCACTTATGATGATGGTGGGGACACATAATACTTAAAATGGTTTACACAAGACTTCGTTGTAATTGATTATAAACACATAACCATTTCGATTATAACCGAAAAACACACGGGACAACACGTACAAAACATTATGATGACTACTTTATTTATCGGATTTACAGGCCGAATGACATCAGGAACTCACTTGTATCAACATGGTTAATATTCTATCCCTTCGCATCTAAGGGGACTCTCCTCAGACCATGTAGACTCTTGACTGATCAACTCTCTGACTGACTGGCTAACTGACTGAATGACTCTAAAATCTGAACCCATATAACTATTAAGAGAGTCGTCCTTTGTCTATGACGTTAGAAGTGTGTTTTTCAGACGTGACTAATTTCACGTGGCTGTTTGTCCAAACAATTATCTGGGAAAAAAAGACTCATCTTTTAACCTATTTTTTAACCTAACCTATTTTTAACAATATATTTTAAATGTTCATTGTTCCTTCTTTTATGGGAATATTTAACATGCAGATTTATACAAAATGGACAATCAACTCTTTTTTCCGATATAAACAATATTTACCTGTTCTAATAGAATTTTACAATACACAACATTTCTTACATTCCAGTTCTTGACTTTGCATACTTCATTCGATAATCCTACTCCCATTTTAACTACTCTAATATTATGGAAAGGGGACAGCTATTTTATGTAACAGTCAGAGCATTCACCACTAACGTTCTTGTAGACCAGGCAGAGGAATGCACACTTTCGTCGATGGCAGTTGGCGACTCTCTTTGCAAGGCTGTCAGGAATTTACAGAAAAATAGCAGATGCACCTGCCTAAATGTAATAACAATACTCCATACTTGGACGAATGGTGGCGTTTTAAATGTACATGATAATTTCATGTGTAAGTTGTTTTATAGCACGGTAGAGAGCCCACATTCTTCGCAGGATCCTTGGCATTGCTCTCAATGAGTATATTCCAGTTCATGTCCCTGTAAACTTTAGGCCGAGGAATTTAAAGGGAATACTTTCGGGTCATGTGTTATTGGCCATTGCTATTGCTGGTAGAGAAGGTTTCTTGAATGCATAAATGGACACAATCTTAGTTTGGGCAGCATTGAATATGACCATCCATTTTGTCGCCATTCCATATGGATTGGCGGTCATCCTCTAGTATTTCTGCCATTTCGTTAGATATGTGTTCATTTGACTGCTATAGAGAGCGGTGTCATCAGAAAATATACCTATTCCAGAGACAATTTTATCAGTGTGGTAATTTACGAATATCAAGAATAAATAGGTCAAAAGATAGACCCCTGAGAATTTTCTGCATGTATATCATATTGTTTAGATGTAGACCGTTTAGGACAACCTGGATTTTTCTCTAACGTAGGACGGATTAAATTAAATTGTGTATTCTTCCAGTAATATGAAATGATATCATTTTCCTTGGAAGACCATAATGTCAGACCTTGTCTAAGCCTTTTATCGAGATTTATCGCTTTACGATCCCCTGTTTTGTGCCTTGAATGATATATATATATGTTCAGAGATTACAGTCATGATATCTGCTGTGGATGAAGCTTGCCTTAATCCATATTGATTGTCAGTCAGGAGTTTAGTAGAAGGTGATGGATTAGAGCTTGATTAATTAAGGACTCAAATAATTTGGCGAGAAGCTGGAGAATCCTAATGGGGTGATAATTTAATGGGGCAGTTCTTACGCCAGAATTCTTGAAGTCTGGTACATCAGAAGCAGTTTTCCAACAGACACGAAAGCAACATTCGTTGAGTCATTTGTTGCAAAGTTTAGACAGAACAGAGTCGGCGGAGCACTTTTTTAATACACAGCAGGGATTAGATTGGTTCCACATGTTTTGAGATGTATAGGTTTGTCATGATTGCATGTGCCTTAGAAGAGGTGATTTTCAAATCATCTAGTGTGGTGTCTGTCCGCAAAGGGAAATCGGGGAAGGAGTGGTGTGCCGTATCCAATGTGGAGTTAGAGGCAAGCCTATGGACAAGCAGGTACGTCTTCTCGGGTCCATGCAAACAATCTCATCGTCGTTTGATTGTGAGTGGGCGGGGGTCACTGACTTCCTATTATTTACTACTCCGTTGTAGATTTTTTAAAAGTCAGGGGTTCCTAATTTCTGCGCCTCGATGCGTTTTCTGATCGTTTAAATATATTTTGTTATTTCTCTCTTACAATTATTTTATCTTCTATATACTTCTGTCTGTTTGAACTGGACCTAAGTCAGTTGGCTGTGCGGTAGGAATGCTGCCTTTGTAGCAATGGCAGCTGCACAAGTAGACGTAAATCATTAGGGGGAGTGGGGCTTGCTATAGAATTTCCGTGTGGGAACAAGTGCTTCAATCGCAGTTTTGTAACAATTCAGTTTTCTCCTTTGCACTGTGTCCAGCTCGGAGAAAAAAGATATTTCCCCGTAGGGCATCTCTGACGAGATTTCTGATGTCTTTCCAGTCAGCCTCGTTGTTTGGAACAGTGGGTCTTATATTTGTATTCGAGAATTAAGGGCAATTCATACCATCATCACAGCATGACGAGAATTTCCGAGTGGGATGTGGGCATTCTTTGTATGATAATTAGAAACTGTGGGCAGAAATAGATCTAGAAAAGCGTTCTGATTATGCTGGGTTCGGAAATGTAACAGTCTGTGATAGGGAATTAGATATAGAGCAGCTATGTTTTTGCTACCAGCTGTGTTTGTGTAGGTGGAGAACCCAAGCCAGTTACTTTGGTGGACATCAAAGTCACCAAATACCTGTACATGTGCGCTAGTATCTAGGGAGAGTGCTATATCTATGCTTACAAAAACTCTGTTTATTAGGGTACAGTCTTGGGTCGAGGCAGAGCGGTAGAGAAAATGCAAGTAGCTAATATTATATTGCATGTTTAGTCTGAAGAACATAAACGCCTAGTCGTATGATCCTAGTTCAGGGGAAGGGTGTTACGAATAAACAATCAAAGCCCGTGCATATGTCTGCCTGAGTGCATGCACCAGAGTAAGAGATAGCCAGGTATGATAAAATGGTTAGAGAGAATGGAGGAGTGTAGGTTAGTTTAACTCAATGCTAAGATATCCGGGGTGTTTATAAGGAGAAATGATTCAACGCCATCCAAGTTAGTTCTAAGCCCGAAGATATTCGTAAATGCAAGTCTCTGGTTGTTTGTTTTAGTTTGGTCTTTATTTAGACGTAATTCTTGATTTAACTGGCATTTCATTTTATTTAATTTTAAATTTTTACTTAGGGCACGTGAGGGATGCTGGCGAGTGGTTGTGACGAATATCAGGCATGCAATACATGTAAAACACCAGCTGTCTTTATCTACACGATTGTGTCCTCAGAAAACCCAACCGGGGATGAGTGCAGCGTCCCTTTGCATGCGACTATTGCATTACAACCATTCCGATATTAAACAACTGTTGCTGAAGCATCCGCTCTTAGGGCTACCAAAGAGTAATGGTTCCTTTAGGATCAGTCGGAAACAGCAGACAGGAATTCTCAATCCAGTACCCAAAACTCATTCGAGAAAAATAACCCCAGTCCAACTGTACCGGCATATATGGTACTGAAGAGCCCCACAGTGTCTAGTTTCGAGGGATGGATTGTGGTGGAAGTTTGGAAAACACCGATTCGTTGACCTAGTAAGGAAACAAAATCGACCACTTCAGGCTTGACTTAGCCTATTTGGGATTTTGTAGTTGAATATTATGATGATATCTATATAGTAAATGTTTTTTGTAACACTATGTGTGGTACTACTACTATTTCTGGCAGTTAAAATAGTTAAATAGACATTGTCCTATTAAACGTTATACTAAAATTTCGAACTATCTAAAAAGCCCTGTAGCATATTCCTTACATTTTCACAGATGCTTTGCAATCTATACTTAAACATAACCCTTCGGAAATATTATTGTTTTAATTTTCTATATGATACTACGAAGTGTTAAAATCTTATACGACCATATACACGATATATACGCAGGTTTTATAGAGGACTATTGCAATGATATTTAGTAACAATAGAGTAAAAGATAAAAAAGAATAATCATAACAAAAATGTGTTAACAATAACATGAAAAATAAGACACTTATTAATATAAAAAAATCATAAACGATAGAAAAAAAAGCTGGCAATAAATGCGCACATATGTTTAGTTTCAGTATTTCAATTAATATATAACCATTTTTTCTGAGAAGGAAGTAACACATCTATATGTTTTAAATATATTGCGAGAACTTGTTTAACTCATCCAATTATGTATTTGTAAATTATTATTAATAAGAAAAAAGAAAAACTTATAATTGCATTGGTTGGCGATAGAACAATAAATGAGAAACAGGAAATGTATGTAATATATATATATATATATATATATATATATATATATATATATATATATATATATATATATGTATATATATAGTTTCAATTACATGAAAAATAATTTAATCATCTTGCATTTATTGTTTTTATTATATTTCTCATCTTGATGCAATAAAATTTGTAATTTTCATAGAATCGAAGTTTCCCAAATATATCAACATGGATGCAAACTTATGTATAGAGGAATATACATTTCTCAGCTCGACTCAGGCGCATAGCTTTTTTTTCATTTCAGTTGTCTAAAAATTTACTACATGTATGTATATATATATATATATATATATATATATATATATATATATATATATATATATATATATATATATATATATATATATATATATATATATACGGCGTCAAAAATACAGTCCGCTTGTAATTTTGTCAAAATCTGAACATTTAAGCTTAATTTAATGTGATTGTTTCAAAACCATCCTCATTTTATTGGCCTTTTATACCTCTATAAATGTCCTGTTCATATTTGGGTTTTAATTTAAGTATTCTAGTGTTCACGTCAGAAAAAAACAAAACAAAAAAAACCTTCCCACTGAGGAGGAAAAAAGAAAGTCCGCACAATGGAAATTTGTTATTTACATGCAATTTAAGGACATTAATCCAACACAGATAAAGCAGCAACATAATGAACTAGTAATTATTTAGTAGCATAACCCTTCTGCAATTTGGCAGTCTGCAATCTTTTCGGAATTCCTTGAATTAGATCGCAGCAATACTCATAGGAAACATCGTCTCACTTTTCTTTAATGTTTGTGCTAATTTCTTCCAAATGGGATGTTTTATCATTCCGTAGCTGTTGCTTGATGCAATGTTACACGTTATCGATAGGTTTGAGGTGGAGAGATCTTGCAGGCCAATCAAAACACAAAATATCATGCTCTTTCATGAACCCCTTGACATTGCCAGCTGTGTAGATGGGGGCATAATCCGGCATGAAGATTATATTATCATCCAAATTCCGACCAACATAGAGTAGAAAATGCCCAGTCAACGTATTAATGTTCTTAATCGAATTAATTCGGCGTTGCAAGCGAATGTAGGCCCTTGACTATTAGTACTAGCAATGCGCTACACCAAAATTGACCGATCACCATTTTGCACCGTGTATACTGAGCATTTTAGACTAAATTTTAATCTTTCCTCCGACGGACGTACTGCCTATCATTAATGCCTACTCTATTGAACGTGCTGTTGTCGCTAAACAGCACGTTGGACCAATATGAGGAGTCATGATCGTCATTGCATCTGACGAAGTGCAGAGGCGGTTTCTGTTATTTACGGAAATCATTGGCTTGCGTCTTGCAATATATCCTCGCGAATTAAATCCCTTTGATCTGTTTTTGACAGTAGAAATAAATCATTTTTTTTACAAGATCATATTGATGTTGGATTTGGGGAGCCGTGTCTAATCTGTTTCTTAGGCTGCAGATCTTGATAGCATAGTCTTTCCTGTAAGAAGTAACTCTTCTAGGACCAAATATAAGGGAACACTGCCGGTGTATTGGTGCGTTTGCACAGTCTCTTGTGCTGTGTTCTCGTCATATTTAAAACTGCGGCTGATTTCTCGATTGGATAAAACAGAAACGTGGAGTTTACTGAGCTCCTCACGATCACTAAGATAAAGTCATAACATATGGACTAAATGTTTCGTTGCATAACCTGGAACAAAAAGAATTACTATTGGAGACGCTTTGTTGCGTGTTTATGGATATTTTTATCTGATCTAAGGGCGATAATTAAAGCTGGTTTTAAGCGATCTGTTGCTGCAGACTTTCTCTTTGCCTCCTGAATTTGATTTTTTTTGAATTCAGGTGAACACTAGAATATTTTAATTAACAGTCAAATATTAACAAGTAAAGGTATAGAGAAATAATAGGCAAAATAAATGAAGGGTAGGTTGTTTAAACTGTTACAATAAATTTAGCGTATGTTTTCAGCTTTAACAAACCATATAAAATTCGGCCATTTTTGTTGGCATATATATATATATGTGTATATATATATATATATATATATATATATATATATATATATATTGTAAGCTTATTATGATACCTATTTGTTTATATAATACTTTTAGATACTTATGTTTATACATGTCTCTGCATAGATTTCTAATTCAAGATCCTGAGTCGTACGGAAGAAAAAACGAGTGTATTTATTTACACATTATTGTAAGCATGTGTTTATACGAAAGGGTTGAATATATGTGTTTTTTATTGTCAAAAGAGAAAAGGGGAGAGAAAAGAAACAGCTATAGTGATAAGAGTTTGAAGTAGGGAGAGCACGAAAGAAGAGGAATAATGTGGAGAGATAATGGTGAGTATTATTAAGACACTACTTATGCTTTTTCTTGTACACATTTTTTAATTTATTTGCCTACTTTTTTTGCATTTTCATATCAAACCTGGCACAGTTCCACTGTGATGTAGTGGGAGACATAATCTGCGCGAGTACTATGTAGGAAGCTGAGCAGCAAGATGTCTGTTTACATTACACTTGAACTTATGAATGTCAGTATAATCAGTAAATAGGAACCCGGAAAGGAATTCAAAATTTAGCAGTCTTACTGAAAAAAATAGTGCACAAGATGTTCTTACGTCAGGGATTTTCCCTGTGAAGGTGTGGAGTTTTCGCTGCTTTTCTTGTTTGTCGGTGGTGTATTCCCGTCGATCTGGTACAATAGCTTGTATGTTATCGGGGCACCTTCCGTTAAATTACTTGCAAAACAGGCAAAAATAGGCAATATTGCATCGATGGGAAAGCGTTTAAAGACTATCTTATAATAAGGGGCATATTAGTTTGTTGACTCTATGTTGTATCTATAAGTGATACACGAGTGGCAGATGCACCAGAAACAATGTAGAAAAATACACAATATCTGGAGGAATGATTGCTTTGTAAGGTTACAGAGTTCACCAACGCGCAATAAATTTCTAGCACGATATAGAGAGCCAACCCCATGCAGCAGCCTTGGTAATTCACTCAGTGTATCTGCTTTTACTCATGTGCCCGTTAACTTTTATCCGATGTGTTTGTAACGAAGTAAATTCGGGTACTGTATAATTAGCTATATTTATATCTTTTAGTAGTGGAGCCGGCATCTGTAGTAATTAAAGAAAGGGTCTTAGTTATGGAAGCATAAACTAAGTCACTCTATTTATCTGCAATTTCAGCAAAACCGGAAATCCTTGTCTATGTTTTCTTCCATTGCTTTGGATATTCGATTCACCTTATGGTAGTTATAGAGCGAGGTGTTGTCATCAAATATACTCAACTCGGAGCCAACTTTATCATGGTGTTCATTTATGAATATACAGAAAAACAAACGGTCCAAGCATAATTTTCTGAGGTACACCCGCATTAATATCATTGACAATTTACGACAACATGAACTATGTTCATATTCAAGTAGGACATCAGTATGTTATGTATTTATTCAGTAACGCCATACGCGTTTATAAGAGGACCATCGGGCCATAATCTGGCAAGAGGCTTAATTGTATATAAGACTACTGCCCTAGCCTCTCTTGCTTGATCCAGTGTATGTTAAATCTTTTCAGAGATTATAGTAAGACTATTTGCAGTAGATCAGGCTTTCCTAACCCATAATATTGGTCGGAAGTTTAGCAAATATGTAATTGTGGACAAGAGTTTGATTTATTATGAACTACCATATTTTGCAGAAACACGAGGAGGAGGCTAATGAGGCGATATATATTTGGCCAGTTCCTCAGTTAGAATTCTTGTAAACTAATACGAGAGAAGTAGTTTTCCAGCAGTAAGTAAAGCGATGATTTGTTAAGATATTTGTTTAAAAGTTGCTTACTATAAGAGCCACTTCAGCGGAGTAGTTTTTATAGTACAGCTGGGATGAGATCAGTTCCATTTGATTTGGAGGTGTCTCAGTTTTTATATCAAGCAATTGGTAAGCGCTGAGTTTCAAAACATCTATCGCGGTGTCTTTCCATAAAGGAATATTAGGGAGGGAGTGGTTTCCTGGGTTTAAAATAAAGTTGCAGATAAACCACTGGGCAAGCTAATTAACATTCATTTCACATAACCACATTCCAGATTGTTGGATATTTAGGAATTTTTATTGCTTATTATTTACCACACAAGTATTGATTTACCACAAGTAACGATTTGCTTAATTTTCGGCTAGAACGGGTTTCTGGTGGTTTTCGTATATTCTCTCCTATCTTCTTACAATTACTACTATCTACTGTATACTTTTGATTATTTGTACTGGACTTATGTCCGATAAATGTTCGGTATGCATTCTGTTTTGAGCAAGAGCAGCTGTGTAGGTAAAAATAGTTTGGGTAGAGTGGGGTTTTGTAAAGGACTTACATAGTGGAACATATGTTTCAATTTTCTCTTCGAAAATTTAATCGTCTCATTTGAGCTCTGTTCAGCAGGAAAAAAAAATATTTCCCTATGGAGCATTCGTGATGTGATCTGTGATCGGCTCCAAATTAGACCAATTGCAGTACCTTATTTTTTGATGAATGTCTATTAAACTTGGGGGGGAGAGTTTAGGGTAATGCGTATCATTATCATAGCCTGCAAAACATTCCCAAGATGGAATGGGCATCGGTTACGCAATCATGAAGAGTTGTATTCAGAAATACATCTTAGAGGGAGAGCGACAAAGAAAGTAAGACTGCATAACGCTATGTTGTAATATTATTTGAAGTACATGAAGTCGTGCTCTTCTAATTCGAATTTGGATTCCCTACTCATGAAAAGGATGTTACGAATATTGACTCCAATTCCGTCCATATATCTGTCTGAGCTTTAGTTAACGGCTATCGAAGGGATAGAGCAGTGATATTTGGTTTTACAGAGTTTACGTTCCTAGGGTGTTTGCTAGGGTGTTTCCACCTCGTCTAAGTTAGTTCTAAGTCAACATATATATGTAGCTAGAGGGGTCAAAGAAAGTACGTGAAGAGTTAATCGAGTATATATCCAGTTTGATCGTTTTTTTTTTGATTGATCTGTCATTTTTATAGTTTAAGTTTCGGGGAGGGGATGCACGGCAATGTGCATGTACATTGCCGTCATCATGAAACATGTGACAATCTGGGTCAGCCCAGTCATGTTAGCATACATGATAAAAGAGTACCCCAAATATTTCAAGTTTTAGGGAAAGGTAACGAAGCACGTTTTTTGTGATTGCATTTCTACTCCTGCAAAATAGGTAACGACAGGGTATGGAAGCCGGGGTATAAGGGGAGCTACCCACTCCTTAAGCAGTTTTGTTTACCAAACAGATGACTTTATCTACTCACAACGTCTAGGAAGGTTTCCGATCAGGATTTAGGAGATATATCTTGCTCGTCGGCTTCGGGGGAGTATGTCGCACACGTGTAACATCTATGTTTTCCATCTAAATAGATTCCCTGAAGAGTATGATCCTGTGAAGCGATGCCTCGCAAGTAATCTCAGTATTGGAGGACCTTTCAATCGATTTGGGTTGTCTTCATTTACGATCGTGCTGATATGTCCATGCTAAATAAAGAAAGACAAACTCAATTCTTACTCTACGGGTTAAATTCACGTAAAGATATACAAAATATGCATAGTTATATTCAATTATTCGTAGTTCAATCATGGTCTTGACAGACTCCGATGATTCACTCTCTCCTTATAGCGGTTGAATGTTGAAGGAAGATTGTGCTTGATTCTCTCCAAGCCTTCGCTCGATTCTCAAACTCAATCTGCGGTCTCGACGCTGTGAACCTGTTTATATAGTGAGGTGAGTGGTGCTGCTGGGGCAGCCTCCTATTGAGGCGTTACCATCCCGGTTGAACATGCGATTATGTCAGTTCTCTCATGACTCGAAGGGTCAACCCGTGACCACGTCTCTCGGGTAACTGCACTCAAAGGCCAAAGAACACTGAGCCATTACGTGTTTGCATCCAAAACGCATTTATGTTTTCGTTAGGTGCCTCAAGGTTACATTAGGTGGTCGCTTTAATAAAACAATGAAATTCTAAAAGCAATCTTTCTCTCAGCAGGCCCAGCTGCTGTAACTCGTGTACACAACGATACTTAAGGAATAAAACAAATCATATCTGCCCGACATTCTCCAGTATTTCCAGAGTCTCGGTCTCTCTCCATAAATCAAAAATTCATAAAAGTCACATCTTTTTTTCAATAGATTATGAAAAGTTTTTTTTTCAACAGATTTTAAAAGTTACAATTTTATTCTTTCAACAAAAGAAGAATCATCGCAATCTCTATAGACTAATAATAATACTATTCTGGGTAACGATTATCCGATCTTTATAGGACTAGTCTACTTCTTTCAACCTTAACTGGTCACGATTGGAATTATCTTTGGGTGTTCAAGGGACAATTTTCTGCAAGAAATCAAAGAAACCAGAGAAGGCGAAAAAAAGTAAAAAGAAGTTCGCTTTCATTGACACCGCATCTCGGTTTCCGGGCAGTTCCAAGACGCGTGCCGCTTTCCTCTGGTTGCTCGTTTGGAACTGGGTTTTACCCAGGCGGGGTTATTTCGCTGTAGGTGGGTTTAGACCGGAGTTACCGACATCATCAGAGCAAACAGCCTCGAGATGCTTCTCGCTGTCTATCATCCTGATTGGCCCTCTCACACACCACACCACTGCCGTTTATCCTCTATTATCTGCCTTAATATTATGCTTTTCACCGGTCGTCATCACTGAAGATTCGCTCGTAGTTGATAAAACGCAATAATGTTTGGTTATTAGCCTCTGAATTCGTCGTTACAAAATGCTCCAAATATATTTTTAATTTAATCAACAATCTTGATGTGGAACTGAATTAATGAACGCTTTATATGAGAAAATAACAAGTACAATTTATGTTCGTGGTTTTCAGTAAGTTCAACATTAAAATCATTACATTCCAATTAACTCATTTGTAAACTCATTGAAAATAAACAATAATTTAATCTTCCCTAAAAATAGCACTCTTCAGACTCTGATCTTGTTCAATGAAGGAGAGATCCTTCTAAACGGATGATTTTTTTTTTATTCGGGATCCGATCTGAATGGTCCTGCTTTCCAGACATTTACGGGTTTCGAGAGCCCAAGACGTTTCCTTTTTCCCCGACTCCTAAGCGTGTTTATAACATCCACGTCCAACAGGATAGACTACCCTCTTCGTCGGATGCCACAATTTCTTGTGATGCGAACAAGGTTTCCTTACCTGGGCTCTTGCCAAACCTTCGCGGAACGGGTCTAATATCAAATTACAATTTTGCCTCTTCAGGTCATTGGCCTGCCCCCTCTTTATACTTCTACCGATCTGGTCACAGATAATGACAGAAAACGGACATGGTTGCTCGACTATCCGGTAGTAAGAAGTATTGGTTTTTCCTAGCTTGCCCTGTTGGGTTTGCAGCTGATAGTAAACGGGGTCACCCACTATTACTCCCCTCTCTTTATTCATCTTTTTGTACAAAGATACGCCCCCTGACATAGACACCCGCTTGTGATTTTGTTCCAACAATAACTGCTGATGTTCTTCCCCCAGGTACTTTCTACGCGGCTTCAAAAGAGTGTCGATTAAGAAGATAATGTCCCTCACAAACGCCAACTCAAATGGCGAAAACTCCGTGGTGTTATTCATTGTGAACTTTGCTGCTAATTACCGCTGTGTGAGAAACCGGTCCCACATCGCCTGATTATCACTATCCAGCTTATTGAAGATATCTACCAGCGTCTTATGAAATCGCCGACCATGGAATTACTTTGGGGGTAATAAAGGGAGGCCAACACATGCTGCGCCCCCAGACTTTCCAGGACGTCCTTCATGGCCTTATTGATATTCTCTGCGCCATTGTCGTGGACTACTTGCTCTGGGGAAAACACCTTAGGTAGAACTTACCCCGGACTATACCAGCCACCGACTAGGCGGTTTTGTCCGCTACCTCATAGGCATCCGCCCAGTTAGTGAGCCAATTTACCATGCTTAATATATATTAGTTAACTCTCTGTTATTGGATAGCGCTCAGAGAGTGATGGTTCAGTTTCTTGAAGGCGTACTGCGGAACATCTGTTTCCGCTAGCAGAGCAAGGGGTTGGTATCTCATATTAGTCTGGCATCTTGCACATCGGTTTACCTATTCTACTACGTCTCTGGCCAATAGTAGTTCCTAAATTTCTAACGCATACGTTTTTTGATTCCCAAGTGCCCTGCCCTTTCATGGGCTTGCTCCAGGATCTCTCTCCGTAATTGTCGGGCCGGCACAACAATTTTAATCCCATTTGCCCGTCCCGACCAGCGATATAGTATAGTCGGTCTTGTTGGAGAGTCTATACGTGAGTATGGTATTTATCCAATCTGGCCCTAAACCCAGCTAATTCTTAATCTCACTGTCCCTTATTTACAGCTAGTGTAGGTCTGCTTGCATCCGTCTCACTTCATTCCGCCCTTTTATTCAAGTTATGGGAATTAATCACACCTGGAAAGCCCTATCATCCACATGCGGCTCTAATTGGATAGCCTTGGATTCAAGACGCTCTGAAATCCGGAACAAAAGGTCCGCCCAGGTATTCTGCTGGCCTTCCAAGCACTCGATCCGACACTGATAGGCAGATAACTTGAGTCCCCACTGCTGGATCTTCTTATTCTTCCACTCCGCCTCGAACAGTGATTTCAGAGGTTTCACCACAAACTCGGCCCCGCTTAGTTGAACATTTGTACGGCAAACACAACAATCGCAAAAGCCGGCTTCTCAATCACCGGTCATAACTGCTGGGTTTTATATAGGTTATGCGACAGGTAGTATATGATGATTTCTTTTGGTATGCCAGACAGGGCGCCTTCCTTTTCGGAACACGTCTGGATAAACACCGACCCTTATGCACGAGTCACTTGCATCCGTATATAGAATCGAAGGTTACACAAATCCGGATTCTCCAGTAACGGTATGGTTCTTAACTGATCCTTCATGGTTTCAAACGCCTCTGACGTTCTGGGGTCCATTTTTATACTCATGCTTCTTCGTTAACTCTATTATGGGGGCGGCCAACAGACTAAAGACAAGTATGAACCTGCGATAATAGCCTACTATCCCTATTGACCCCATCACCTGCTGCAGTGCATTCGGTTCGGGCGGGGAGCTTATAACCAAAGGCTTTATTTCTAGGGCAATTGCTCTTGACATAGCCAAAGCCTTCGATAAGGTTTGGCATAAAGGCCTACTATACAACATTTCCAGCTACGGTATAAATGGAAATGTTTTCTCGATCAGTAAATCATTTATGTCTGATAGGTTCATAAAAGTGGTGATTGATGGGCAGAAATTAGAGGTCTGCAGTATTAATGCTGGAGTCCCTCAGGGGTCCATACTAAGCCAAACTCTCTTCCTGATCTACATCGATGATCTCCCAACACACATACTAAAATCTTTCGTTGACATCTATGCTGATGACACGACTATCTATGGCAACACATCAAAGTCCGTAAATGATGATGTTCTCTCTGGTTCTCTCTCCTCTGATCTTGAGCGCGTGGTAAACTGGGGGGGGGGAGGTGGCTGGTTACCTTTAATGCATCTAAGACCAAACTCCTATCTCTACATCATAACCCCTCTAATCCCCATCTGGCATCAATTGAAGTGAATGGCTCTCGTCTAGGGAAGGTCCCATGTTTTGATAAGCTTCTGGGTTTGAGCTTTACTCCTGATGTTTAATGGAACACATACATCAAGACTGTGGCCAAGGTCAATGGGAAAATGGTGGGATCCTTCTACCGATCCAGAAGATATCTCACTAATGGTGTAATTCTTTATCTGTCTAAAAGCCAATTAGGTCAAAGGAGTGAGTATTGTTGCCACATCTGGGCAGGAGCTGCTACAAACATCCTATCGTGCCTTGACAGAGTACAAAATAGACTTTGTGTCTTGGTGGAGTATGCCTTTTTCTCTTCCCTAAACCTCTTTCCCACAGAAGAGACGTAGCGAGCCTGTATTTTTTCTATCATTATTTCCATGGCAAGTGCTCGTCTGAGCTCCATTCTCTGGTCTCCCCTCGCCAATCTTTCACAAAAAACAACCGACTAGCTCAAACGACAGTCAATGATTTTCCCCGCTCCTTATCTGTGCCTAATTCAAAACGTAGGTTCCATGAACAAAGCTTCTTTCTTAAAACTGCACGCCTGCCGTACCCTGTTCCGTTGCCTGTTTCCCTACCGACTTCAACCTGGAGGTCTTCAAATCCAACAAAACAAATTCCGGATGAACCGCCTCCTTAAATAATGACTCTTTATCAATTCTCCAATACTATTACTACACTTTCCCATTGATTATTGTACACGCAATAACCCTTATCTCGAGTGGCCATTGGGCCTTGATAAATGGTGAACTCCATGTAAAACATCATGTTCCTCTCTGTTTGTGTTTATTTTTCTTTGGATTTAAATCCAACACAATTATTCGGTATTCGTTTAGAAGCACTTTTCAAGACGTCTGCTCTGACTACGAAAGAACTCAAAAAAAGCATAACCACTTGTACTCACCAGCCTACTCAAGTACGCTGACGTAAGCTCTCAGAGTTAAAAAAGTTCGCGATCTTTGATCTTAGAAATATTAAAGAGACACGTTCTATATCTTTTATGTTGTGTCCAATATTTTTCAGTCTCTCTCTCTCTTTTTTCATTTCTATTTTTATATTTTTCAGTCTCTGCTCCCTCTCTTAATTACAATTTTTTCAGTCTCTTTTGCGTTGTTTCCGTTTTATTGTTTCTCTTTCTCTCTCTGTTTTAGTCTTTCAGTTTCATTTGATAACTCAGGGTCTCTATCCTGGTAAAACAGCTCCAAAAATTGTATCATGTGAAGCAATGCACCGAAAGGGATCCCTGTATGTCAGGACCCGTCAGTTGATTTGGTTTGTCTTAATTTCACGATGGGAATAATATGCCGCTGCTACGTCGATCTGTCGTGCGGGAACGGAAGTGATCTGTACACACAAAAGAAAGACGAACTCAATTCGCTATTCTGGGGGTTAAAATCACAAATGTTGATCTTGAACGACTCTGCGGAGTTCCAAATAGCTAAATCTCTCTCTCTCTGTCCATCTCTCTCTCTCTCTCTCTCTCTCTCTCTCTCTCTCTGTATACAGGTGGTATGATGTGTGAAGAGAAGGTATTGCGACACTTCGATTGTTCTTGATTCTCTCCAAGCCTCAGCTGGATCCTCCAACTCAATGTGCGGTCTCGATACTGTGGACCTGTTCATTAAATGAGGTGAGTGGTGCGCCGGGACCGCTTCCTACAACACTCACGTCTAGTTGCGTCACCTCTAGGGAAAGATTCAATTTTCCCGTTTGCACATGCGATTATGCCAGTTTTCACATGCCCCAAAAGGTCAACCCGCGTCCTTGTTGGTCGGCTAGCTGCACTAAACGGCTAAAGAACACGGATTCATCATTCGTTGGCATCGAAAACGAAATTATGTTGTCGTTACGTCTCTCAAAGTGGCATTGAGTTGTCGCTTTCATAAAACAATGACATTTATAAATCCAATCGTTTTCTCAGCAGGGTCAGCTTCCGTGGCCTGGGCACACAACTATACTTAAAGAATAAAACAAATCATATCTTCCCGGCATCGTCCAGTATCTCGGAAGTCTTAGGCTCCCTCCAGTGAGGAGCCCAATCGCCCTCTGGGACGGTCACGTCACAGAGTGCTATGTACCTCTAAGCACAAAGCGGGTTGGCCCCGCACCTCGTTTCAAAGCCAGATATTGATGTGCCCTTCATTGTTATTTAGGATTTACAGGTTAAAATCAAGGCAGTTACTACCTGCTATGGAGTAACACTCCTCCAAATTTGATGAAGTTTTGAATCGGTTGCTATAACGACGTTATGGCGGGAAAAGCTTGGAATATGTATGAGTAAGAGTGTAGGTATAAGGATAGTATTGCTGGAGTTAACGCTGATTCATTTTTTTTTTTTGATTAATAAATACTTTTTCATTCATGAATACATTTGAAAATATATTGCGTACGGTGTTAGGGTTCGATTCAAATTTACCTCCAAACATCATATTTTAGTTTTCATGGAGAAAATCATCAACAGTACTTTTGTTCATCTAAGGGCAATATAATAATTATGTACTAAATAATTCAAGTGAAGACACTTTGCATACACGCAACACCGTTTGCAGTTTCTGGAGAAACAATTCTAACTGGAGAGTGACGGTTCATCGTCTTTGTCAGGGAGCAAGGCAACGCACCGAACGTCTCAAACAAGTAGCTTACATTGTAATGCTGCACCTGGCTAATTAGACAAAGAATAAGTATTGGAAGTTACGCGATAGGGAGAGGTTCCCAACACATTAAACTAATACATTTACAAACTGGAGAACTTTGTGACGTCCAAGGACGCCCACTTCACATTTTTTTTCAATGTCAGCAGTACCTTTCCGTCGTATTCGCTCCGCCGGATTTTAGAAGCTGTGATAAATGAGACCGGGTGTAGATCACCAAATAGTAACCATTACACATTTCTGAGTGAACTATCAGCTTTGACAATTGTGGTGGACGTTCTCTGGTATCGACGCAGTGTGCTCAACGTCGCAGGTTGTCGGAAAAGATCCACTTCTCATCACACGTCCCAATCCACTTAAGAAATTGGTGTTTTTTGTTGCATAGAATAAAGGTTGAAGAATATTTAAAAACTACGAAAATCTTTATTGTAATTTAATTCATCCAGCACCAATTTATCCGCCATTTTTGAGTTCCCTAATTTATTTTAATGACAAACGACTGTTGAATATTCGACCTCCAGTTGAAAAGTAAGTTCTTGTGTGGTTTTGTGAGGATAGGGTTCAATGAAAGTTTTCAAATGTGTGTTATCAATTGCAATCGGCCGGTGAAATCTGTCTTCATCTTCGATGCTCTCGTAATTATTGGGGATTTTCTTTAACCACCGTTGCGCATTATTGATATTACGAGTTGTATCGGAAGTGTTTCGGCATAGTTTGAACTGGAAATAGAAAATATTCGCTACGCTGTCGAAAACCCTCGAATGATTATATGAAGAGATTGAAGACGTTAGCGAATAACACGATTGACAGAACGTAAAATGAAATATAACATGACTCTCCTTTCTCTCATATATATATATATATATATATATATATATTTATACATATATGTATATATACATATATATATATATATACACACACATATATATATATATAGATATATATATATATATGAATTTATTAAAAAATCATATATAAAATAACATGTGAGAAAACGGTATTTTTAACCAACCTAATGTATGTATATATATATATATATATATATATATATATATATATATATATATATATATATATATATATGCGTAATATCATACATGCATATATATGCATATATATGCACATATATATGTATGTATATATATATATATATATATATATATATATGTAATTTGTTTTATTTTGTAACATAGAAATCTAGCAGAGTGCTCAGTTATTAGGAAAATCCGAAAATAAAGGCGTACTCATATATACAGATAATACGTTTTAAATGCCCATATCAAGGTCTCTTCATACAATAGTCATCTGTTTTATAATTGGAAGTGGAATATATATACATCACGATTTGAGATGTAACTCTCGCTTTGCGACCTCCCTTATTTATCGGATATTGTGTTTGTATTAACTTTAAAATTCAATTGTATTAAATTTTAAATCTAATTTCAATTAAAAAAATATGTTAAGTTCATTTAATATTAAAACTAATATTAAAATTGATGTTTTTCAAAAATTTAAAACGTACATTCATGTCAATATCAATTAAAACGTATACTTTTATTTTATTATATCGAAATGCGCTTAAACATTTCAACGCTTTCAAGATTGGGGGGGTTTATCAATCCTAAGGAATTTTCCTAATCTATTGACCTCAACAATATGGTATTCTTCCCTATATTTTAATTACATTTTTATGTATTTTTTTTTTAATATATAATACAATAATTTAAAAAATATAGTAAAATTATTTAAAAGTAAAATTAAAATCTAATTTTTCAAAATAACATCAATTTTAGAATTTTAAATTTAACTAAAATATATATATATATATATATATATATATATATTTATTTAGGTTTTATCTTTCATTCTTATCCAGTTTATAAGGAGTACTTTTCTTCTATGTATACAATTTATCAATGATTCACTCCTCACATTTAAATATTTTCTTTCTGGGTCATGAATTGCCCGTAGGATGTGATATTTTTTCTGCATTACAGAGTGAGCGTATGCTGGTTTGTGCTCTATTTTTCTACATTTCATAGAAAAATGCGCACTCTTTTCTTTAAGCTCTCACACACGAGTTGTTAATGCTTTTTAATCCGTGTCCTAGCTCTAAAGTAGCTCGTATGCGCACCATATCATGGTTTAAATTGGCTTTGTGTCATACCGATATATGTTTCCGGTATGCTTGTTGATTGGTCAGATATTGTAGCTTCCTAAAAAAGGGCATCATCTTTACAGTTGCCCTCCAATAGAAACTTAATTTTTGGTCCTGGAAAGCAGCGTGTTTATACTATATTTCCTAGTTCCTTAGATATGATAGACTTGATCGATGCTGCTGTAAAGTAACTTACTTCCATACATACTTCTATAAAAGATTTTGTGCCGTCTGTGCTTTTCTGGGAAATGCGTATATAGATGCTAATAAAAAATGTCATACACTAGATTTTCTATTAACGGGCGTAAGAACCGATTTATATTCCGTCTCCTACTCCTCTTTTATTTGTGTTTAATCCTTAGTCTGCTGGAATCTTATACTTTCACTGAATTAAACTTTATGACAGGAATAATATATATAAAAACCAATCAGTACGGACCCGACTATAGAAGATCAGATAAATAAACGTGGATTTATAAGATCAAAGAATCCAATCTTGATCGCCCTTCGGGGCCCGTGGCGCAGTTTTTTTTTTTTTTTTTTTTTTTTTTTTAAATTCAATTTTCACCCAAACAAGGCACAGTGCTAATTTGATGCAGGGGTCTTCTATCAGGGACTTAATTAGCGGGGTCATTATGAAGGGAGATGAGTAGAAAGATTTTTGTTAACATTACACTTGAACTTCTGCATATCATTGCAGTTGGGAAAGCAGAATCCCGGAAGGGAGTTCCAAAGACACGCAGTTCTGGGGAAGAAACTATTGGAGTTAAAAGGCTTTCTTGCACCTAGGGATCTCTACTGTAAAGGGATGATACTTAGTAGCTTGTCGGGTTTGTCGGGGGTAGTTCCGTCGGGGAGGTACAAGTGTTTGCAGTTCGTCAGAGCATTCACCATTAAAGTATTTGTAGAACAGGCAGAGGGATGCAACATCTCGTCGATGGGACAGAGGATGAAGCCTAGATGACAGTTCAGGACCTATCAGGTTGGAGAATCTCTTTTGGACCCTGTCCAGGAGCGAGAGACAAGAAGCAGATGCACCAGCCCAGATGTGACAGCAGTACTCCATACATGGGCGAATGGTTGCCTTATAGAGGTATAGGATACTGTCAGGCGTAGGTAGTTTTCTAGCACGGTAGAGGGAGCAAAACTTTCTTGCAGCAGCCTTGGCAATGCTCTCAATGTATTTATTCCAGTTGATATTCCCTGTAAACGTTAGGCCGAGGAGTTTATACGAAGTACTTTCAGGTAATGTGTTCTTGGCCATTGCTATTGGTGGTAGAGAAGGTTTCTTGTAGTTATTGAAGGAAACAAGCTTAGTCTTAGCAGCATTGAATGTGACCAACCATTTTTGTCCCCATTCCACTACGGATGGGAGGTGATCCCCTAGTGTTTCTGCCATTTCCTTGGATATGTGTTCATTTGTTTTCCCCTCATATTTGTTATAGAGAGTGGTCTCATCGGCAAATATACCCATCTCCGAAACAATTTTATCAGGGTGGTCGTTTATGAATATCAGGAATAATAGAGGTCCAAGGATAGACCCCTGAGGTACTCCCGCATTTATTTCGTATTGTTTGGATGTACGACCGTCGAGGACAACTTTGATTTTTTTATTAATTCAGAAGGATTTAATTACATTATGAATTCTTCCAGTGATCCCATATGATCTAATTTTCCTTAGAAGACCATCGTGCAATACCCTGTCAAAAGCCTTAGATATATCGAGGGCCACCGCTCTACCCTCCCCTGTTTTGTCCAATGAACGGTATATACGTTCAGAAACTACAGTTAAGATATCTGCTGTTGAACGGGCTTGCCTGAATCCATATTGTTTGTCAGTCAGGAGTTTAGCAGCCGTTAGGTGCTGGACTAGGGCTTGATTAACTAAGGACTAAAATATTTTGGCGAAAAGCGGGAGGAGGCCAATGGGGCGATAATTTAGTGGGTCAATTCTTTCACCAGAATTCTTGAAGACTGGTACCACAGAGGCTGTTTTCCAGTAGTCTGGAAACAAGATTCGTTAAGGCATTCATTGTAAAGTTTTGACAGAACTGGAGCAACTTCGGCAGAGCATTTTTTTAAAAGCACAGCCGGGATAAGATCTGGTCCACATGCTTTTGAGGTGTCTAGGTTTTTTATAATAGCATGTTCCTGAGAAGGGGTGATTTTCAAATCGTCTAGTGAGGCGTCTGTTCGCAGAGGAAAATCAGGGAGTGAGTGGTGTACCGAGTTCAGTGTGGAGTTTGAGGCAAACCGACTGGCAAGCAGATTAGCCTTGTCAGTTGCCGTGCAAGCAACCTCATGGTCGTTTGATAGCGGGGGAATAGTCGATTGTCCATTATTTACTACGCTGTTGTAGATTTTCAAAAATTCCCCGGGTTTCTTGTTTCTGTGCTTCGATGCGTTTTCTGGTGGTTTCAGAGTAATCTGTCTTAGCTGTCTCTATCACTCTCTTACAATTATTTCTAGCTTCCATAAACTTCAGTTTATTTGAGCTGGACGTATGTCGGTTAAATATGCGGAACGCATGCTGCCTTTGACAAATGGCAGCTGCACAAGCAGAAATAAACCATTGGGGGGAGTGGGGCTTGCTATAGAATTTCAGTGCGGGAACATGTGTTCAATAGCAGTTTTGAACCATTCAGTGATCTCATTTGCACACTGTTCCGCTGGAAGAGTAAATTAATTTTGCCATGGGGCATCTCTGATGAGCTCCCTGATGGCTTCCCAATCAGCCTTTTTGTAATACCTCGTTGTTTGGAGTAGTGGGTCTTCAGTTTTAGGGCAAGAATTTAGGGTGATTTCTACCATTATCACAGCGTTATCAGCATTCCCGAGTGGGGTGTGGGCATTTGTTGTACAGTCATTAGGAACCGTTGTCAGAAAGAGATCCAGAAGTGAGGCATGTTGATCTTGCTGGTCTGGGAAACGTGTCGGAAATGTAACCAACTGAGATAGGGAATGGGATATAGAGAAGCTATGTGTTGCGCTACCAGCTACGTCTGTGTGATTAAAGAATCCTAGCCAGTTACTGTGGTGGACATTTAAGTCACCAAATGCATGTATTTGTGCGCTAGTATCGAGGGAGAGTGCTATATCTATGCTGTCTTAGACTTTGTTTATTAGGGTCCAGTCTTGGTTTGAGGGAGAGCGGTAGAGAAAATACAAGTAGCTAATATTGTGTTGCATATTTAGTCTGAAGTACATAAAGGCCTGGCCCTCTGATTCTAGTTCTATTTCTCTAGTCAGGGGGGGGTGTTACGAATATAGACTCCAAGCCCATGCATATGTCTGTTCGAGTCCTTACGGTAGAGTTGGAGATAACCAGACATGTTAAAGTGGTTAGAGGGAATGGAGCAGTGAAGGTTAGTTTCACTTAACGCTAAGATATCCGGGGTGTTTACAAGGAGAAATGACTCAACATCATCTAAGTTAGTTCTAAGCCCGCGGATATTAGTAAATGCAAGCCTCAAGGGAGGAGGCAGGTTGGTTTTCTTTGAGTTTGGTCCTGGTTTAAACGTAACTTTTGCTTGAGCTGTCATTTCATTTTATTTTATTTAAAAGTTTCAGTTAGGGTGAGTGAGTGAGGGGGTGCTGGACAAGTAGTTGTGCAGAATACCAGACATGCAATACAAGTAGACCATCAGCTGTCCTCACCCACAGGATTGCGGCCTCAGGAAAGCCCACCGGGAATGAGTGCATGGTCCCTTTCCATGCGCGACATTGCACTACAAACATCCCGATACTTTACAACTGTTGATGGAGCAGCCGCTCTAAGCGCTACCAAAGAGTTAGTGCACCTGTACTATCAGTCGGAAACAGCAGCCAGGAACTGTCAATCCGGCACCCTCAATCTGTTAGGCAAAGCCAGCCCAGTCCAACTGCACCGACATATATGGCACTGAAGCACCCCACTGTGTCCAGTTTAGGGGGATGGGAAGTGGCGGGAGTGGGGAGAAGCGGCGTTTATTGCCCTAGTCAGGAAACAAGGTCAACCACTGGGTGATTCAGCCGAGTCCCTGATATAGTACCTCTACGCCTTGCAAATAGCAAAGAAGGAGTATGAAAGCCGGGCGATAGACTGAGCCTATCTCCTCCTTAAGCAGTTTAGGTTTGCCAACCGGTGAGTTGTTGGAGTCACCAGCTCTTGGAAACTTTTCGTCCAGGACTGAAGAGGCCTCCTTCCCCTAGGTTTAGTTTCAGAGTTTTCCTTCTCCTAGACGGATGACCTGGGAAGACCTACGGGTCCATCAGCTCCGAGGTGGTTCGTCCATCGCCTGGGTCCTTATTCAGGTATTTCTGCGACCCCGCATGGGTAGTTTATATTTATTGGTTATTTAGGTTAATATCTCCTGAAAAAATCGGGCATTAAGGTTAACTTCTACAGAAAATGTTCACTCCTCAAAGCTGGTTAAAAAAGGGCATTACTATGCTTTCATTTTAATTTTTACTGGGAGAGGATATAGGTAAAAATTCGTGCGGTGGAAGCAGCTAAATTTGCTACAGTATAGGATTGAGAGAGACGAGTTAATGTATGGTAAGATATAGTTTTGTAAGTTCAGGAATGGATGATTAGATATGGTTTAGTAGGTTTAGGATAAGGATAAAGTGTTAGGGTATGATTTACTTGCTAATAGAAAGTCTGATTTGGTGCCCAATCCGAATATTTAGTAAGACCGAAATATAAGATGCTCAGTATAGATATAAGAGAGCATTTGATATGGAGTACAGGTTTGCCTGATAGATATAGATTATTGCATATTCTGTAAATATAGTTAAATATAGATGGATGGATAAGTAGTATTGTATACAGATGCATGGAATTTTAGACAATTTGAGTAAGTTGCCTTTAGACTACAACGAAGGAGAATGACTTCGCCTTTTACTTAATATCCGGAAGTTTTTATTTCAATGAGTACCGGTTTAGTTCGTGTAATGATTATTGCAATACTATCTCTTAACAAAGAGATATTAATGGTTGCTGTTCATTATAGATTACTTTAATCTGTGTATAGGACTATGGCTAGTAAGTATTTACTTAGAAGCTTGGTTATTGGTTAGGAGTTATAATCAGGAGCATGCCTAGGAAATTTTGTTTTGGAAAGTTGATAGAGCGTTAAATCTCTACGGTTCCAGATGAACATTGTCTGAAGATAGCGGTTTCAATCCCACCCAAAGCGTGCCAGAGGTTAATTGCCCAAAATGTGGTGAGACGACAACAACTACGGATGGCAGTGATGGCTGAGAATGCAGTTAGGAGATTCGAAGTTCCTATCCGTCGCGGTTACCACCTGACGAAGGCCAGAGAAATAGTTGGCCGAAACGTTGTGAATAAACAAAACCAATAAAATATCAAGAACAACAACTAATAAAGATGAGAATAATAGTCCGAAATAAAAATAAATTAATACACTTTTATGAAGTGTCTCATTATATTATGGCACTGCTTGTTCAAACACTTCGGCGTTCGAAAAAAGTCTTGGTATTATTTTGCTAATATAAGCTACCATATTTATTTAATATGGTGGATGGATGGCATGAACGCTTATTTATGTACATGAGTTTTTATTTTAATTTAGTTTAATTAAGGGTCCATGTATTTTTTCTCTTGATCTAGTGTTGCATCTAAAAATCCACTTCATATAAATTTGTCTACATAGTTATTTTAAAATCTACTTCCTTGAAAAAAATCAGCGAAATCTTTACTAAACCTGTCTATTGTACATAATAGCAGCCCCGAGATAAGCAAATCCATCATCCCTAAAATGGCCTCGGAATCTGTTATTCATAGCGTATTGTAGGAAAAGTTCACCTACATCACAGGCGCACGCATATTCATACCCTCCCATCGCGACATCGAAGGGGTCCTCAGGATTTGATTATTTGACACATGTATTATCTTAAAAAATAAGAGGAGTATCTTGCTTGTATAATATGTCCCTTATCTAGCAAACATATCTTTTTATATTTTGTTGCGAATACGAATTGTTTTTCCAGAATTTCCTTATTAATTACGGAGAAAAATTCCACGATGTCGATTTGTGAATTTCCATCTGGATGGTCCAGTTATTCCTTTAATAAAGTTCAGTATTTTTCTTGCGTCAGCCCACAACCCCAGGTTTTATGTTTTTGTAATCTCTTTTAATATGTTATTAGGCTGCAGGTTGGCTTATTATAAAAATTTCTCTTGTGGTGTTTAAAAGTAACGAACACATTCTACTTTCCAAACGTGTAAACTATGTATTCTATGCCTAACTTTGTGACTACGTGTGTAGCCTATTATTTAATAGATTTATAAGTATCCTTTTCCGCTAATTGGTATTTTGGCATAATAAATTTTAGTACAAGCCGTTTCTCCTTTTCTTTTTCCATGCTGTCTAAGTATGTCGTTTTATAAGAGAAAACAATTGTTTCATTTTTATTTTTATTTTTTTATATAACCGGGTATAGATTTTCGAAATTCATTTGGCCTGTGTGTAAATTGAATTTTAGGTATACTGTTTAATAAATTCTGTTCAATATTATCTAATTCATCTTATTTATCCGGTTAATTTGTCAATCAGAAATTGTTTTTTACTTTATCCTGGATGTTTATTTCTCTATATGTATATCAATCATTATCTATTTATCTATGTCTTACTCTATCTGTATCTGTGCGTGCGTTCGTGCGTGTGTGGGGGTGCGTGTGTGCGTGGGAAGTGTGTGTGTTTGTTTGATTATTTTCCATTTAAGGGGTACGAAATTGGTCAAAATGAAAATTATTCCCAACACGCATTTATATAAACATGCGCTGTCGTATAAATATTTGAATTCATTCAAGAAAGTATTATATATTCGTTATCATCGAGGTTATCCTTGAGGGGTACCAAATTGAGCTTTCGTTACATTTGAATATGTTATATAGAGTTCTTCATTTAGGGGCACTTTTTACGTTTGGGTGTATACACTGTATAACATCAAAGATTCCGTGTGCGTATGATTGTATCTAATATAAATGGTTGTGTGTTTGATTATCATAAAGGGAATCGTGTGTGTGACATGTAATTTCCGAACCTACCTCTGCTTCTCGCTGTTGAACCATCTGGAAATTTCTCATCCTGGAGGAAGACTTGATACCTGTTTGACGAAGATTTATCACTCCAAGACGATGGATGTTTTTTATAGATTTTATTTCACTTTCCCCAGAGGTCTTGCAGCAGGTGTAAAGTGAAATCTGCTTGTGTGGTTCTTCTTCACACACGTCAGCGTTCGTCTCCCCCCTCCCCAGTTAAGAGGGGAGGGCCACGGAAAAACGTCCGTCTTCTTCAAAGCTCAAACCAAATCTCACAGATCTAGCCAACCACGTCACGCATACGTAATTGGTCAGCTGACCTTTGGTTCTGGTAAACGTGTCTACCTCCACGTTTACTCACCTCTCTCTCTCTCTCCCTCCCTTTCTCTATTCTCTTATAGAGACACAGACAGAGAAAATAGAAAGAGTAAGAAAACCAGAGAGGGGGGGGAGAGATGCTCGTTAACAAAAGTATCGCTAAAAAAAAAGAATAAAACAACTACATAAATGTGATACATGAGGTATGCGACGTTACCAGCATGTTAGATGTTTAGGCTTCTTATCACGAGGTCTCGATATCGAATCTCGCTAGAATCAGCCACTCTGATGGGTCATATACGACGGAACACGTGTCAGTGGATGATTATATTATATTTGGAAAATACTATATTGTTTATATATATATATATATATATATATATATATATATATATATATATATATATGCTTACCTATTTCATTCTATCACCATTAAATCTTTTTTCTCTTCTTTTTCACTCATTACTTCGTTCTCCTTCTTCATCCATTGTTCTTAAATTAAACCTTGTCTCGGTAGCCGAGATAACGCATATCTTTTTTTCTTTTAACAATATGTGACTTCTTTCCCTTTTCTTTATAATTATTTGTGAATTATTCCACAGAGTTCGGCCTTTTGGATTATTTTGGACCATCTTCAAATTACGTGATTTTCTTGGATTTACTTGTGCGAATGGAAATTTAACTAACTTTCTTGGATTTACATTTTTTGATTTTACCGTCATTGAATACTTTAGTTTTCACTAGATTATCCTTTCCCGTGAAATCACTTGTTCTTCACCTTATTCCCTATGCTTCACTTTTTGTTATCAAGTGAGTTCTTTGACTTGCATTGCCCTCAAATACATTTGCATGCAAAACCCGACCCCGCATTTTGCTAATTCCTACCCTCTGATGAGACGGAAAATATTTCTTCGAAACTTCGCGGATTAAAGACTTGTTTACTGTTTCCTTTAAAATTAAATATGTTTTTACTCTTTTTCAAAGTGTTTTAACATGTTTAATTAACTATTTGATCTTATCATAAGCTCTATCTCCTATTTGCTTTCATCAAACTTTTACATTTGGTTGAGATTACTTTTTAAATATGAAGTCTTTAATATTTATAATAAACTTTAGCTTAACCGTCATGGATCATTTTTCTAAATTTATTTGGTATTTTTTATTTTATTATAAGCGCCTGCTTGGTGTAGCGTTTTTATTCTACCCAGATATGTTTGAAAAGGTACACATTCCTCTGTCTGCCAAAAATATCCCTATTTCTACCCAACAATGATAAATCAATAATTTGTTATAGCTTTGACCATTTTCATAAAACATATAAGGTGGAATGCTTATAACCTGACTTAAGCATCAACAATACACTTAAGACGCCCATTCGCCCCTGAAGACCAACCTTACCCAGTAATCTAAGCAAATGGACTCCCTATCAATTCTCATAGAGAACAAAGCAAAATAGAAAGAATCCAATCCAAATTTTACGGATTAATAACCACTTTCCATCCTAAATACAACCTTACCTCCATGATTTCGAGAATTCTCATGTAAAATTTAGTCAACAAAATTAAATTTAAGTAACAAAAACAACCATTATAATCGGATTACTCGAAAAATACATAATTTTGTCGAGAAAGTGAAAAAGAATAAACATATATTCGTCCCTTCTGATGAGACAAAAAATTATCATAAACTTTAATATCTTACATATAAAAAAAAAAACTTGTATAAAGAACTTAATACATCTTTTAAAAATCCCTAGTAAAACTTAAGATTCCATTTATTCTGAGCTTTAACATTCACCGACTTCTATGAATATTCATAATTTCACTGAAATATTTTCTCCGAGTACCCCTAGATTCGCCTTCAAGTATCATAAACCTAATTTCTATGACCAACCCTCCATCAGATTGATCTGCCCATCTAACTCTGAATTAGGTGATGTAAGCAAAAATATCTTAGGAAGAATCATCCCTTCTATTAAAGAAAAAGTAAGTTTCCCTCTTTGGCTAAATTCAGATTCCGTAATTAATTAGGATGTTTCCCTTAAAATAAACACCTCCTTTACTTCATAACCTTTGACATCCAACATTATTATCAATCAAGGTCTCCGATCATTTTAAATACGGCTCTAATCTATACTAAAAGAAAGTTTTACTTAACTAATTTAGAAATTAAGTTAATTTACCTAGCGAGAAAGTCCCTTATCCAATTTAACAATAAATTTTGGACTAATAATTTTGACACCTTGATGTGGTTCTGACTCCGCAGAAGTTACCGATTTAGTGGGACACTTCAAACTGAAAGAACTTAAATACCACTTAAAACATATCCAAGTGGGCCTTTATAGAGACGATGCCCCTTTTACTACAACAGCCAGGCCAAGAGAGTACAACTAATCAATTAATAAATTACATAACTTCTTTAATAACCTTCTCTAATTATGGAATCAAACAAAATACTTCAAACCCTTATCATAAACCCAACCTTACGGTGCTATCCGTCCATAAATCTTTTAACTACGTCAATCAATTATAAAATCTATAGGAACATCCGTTGTTTAAAGAATTTCTGCTCCCTCGGTTGATAAAATAACTGTTAATCCAAATGTTATTTTCTTTTATAATGCTTTAAGGAACTCAGGGCGCAATAAAAGATTGCATACACCTATTATGCTCCTCCTGCTGGCCGCCTAAAATCTGTAATCACACACACTATGAATCGAATGAAACCAGTTCAAATGCCAAGGTCTGCCGCTATCAATAACAATGAACCAGTCTACATATACAATCCACACCCAAATAATAACCGTAATACTTCTAACCCACCCATTCGCATGAGGATAAAGAAAAATAGTTTGTTTAATCCTCCATTTAGCGTAAATGCCAAAACTAATATAAGGTATTCTTCAACATTGATATAGTTCTGTTTTCACTAAAAACTCAATAAGGAGGTCTTATTCGACAATGACTATTTTAGCACAAATAATCTTAACATCTAATAACAAAAAAAAATCAGCCCAGAAAAATCATTTTTCCAATTAAACCCAAATCTTACTGTAATTGTAATAACAAACACTAGTGCCTACTCAATAATTATAGCACCCATGATCCAATATACAACTCGAGCAGTCCCTGCAATTACAATCTTACAAGTAATAATAATAATAATAATAATAATAATAACAAAAACAATAATATTAATAATAATTCTCCTACATACAATCGTAACACTAACAACACTTATAATCCTCATCCAAAACAGTCGTCGTGCAATGAACACAATGAGCAAAATTAAAACTATTTCCTTTATACCAATCAGCAAATTAATATTTATTTAAAACCTCGAGCTTTTAATAAAATGCATACATATGTCGGCGCTACTTCAACATTAATTAAGAAAAGAATATCAAACTACACTTCTTCTTTTAACAGCCATAATTATTATAATAATAACCAAGCACCTTCTCTAACCATTTTAATTATAAAAAAAAATGACTTAATGCTTATGATAACTCCTTCTCAATGAAATGGACTATCATAAAAAAGTTAAGTCTTATACTCCAGGCTATAAGTCATGTCGTCTCTGTATAACCGAAGCTACAACTATAATTATTCCCCTCAAGGTAGCAATATAATACATTCTAAAAACAAACTGATCTCTTTCTGTAAACATAAGTCCAAATTTAATTATGGTGATTTTGAAACTACATATCTATTATTATAATCTGTAAGATATATATATATATATTTTCTTTAACATTATCGTTCTTCTACATACGTTCTTCTACATACTTTCTTAATACTTTGACTTAATGATCTAGTATTTTTATTTTTATTTCTCGTTTTTTTGGGCCACTTTTTTATCGGCAATTTCCGTTTTAGTGTTTAAATATTCCTATCTATCAACTATATCAATCTACCTACACTTTCATATCCTGTATATATTTAATTAAATTTATTTGTATTTTACTGTATGCATTTACTTACATCCTTACTTGCTTTGTCCGGAATTTTCAGATACCGGCCAGCTTCTTCCCTTATTTTTTAGTGTCATTTACTAACTTCTGCTGATATTTTCTTAAGTGATAACCTGTACCTTTCAGTTGTTCTCTTTTTTACATATATGTTTAGCGCCTTTAAACGTGGTCTTGTCTGCGTCATTTTGACATTTGCTTTTATATTGTATATTTAATTCTATCTTTTTCTCTTCTTCTTCATCTATTTTTATTTATTACGCCTTATTTTCCTTTTAATCCCTTATTTTTCATTTAATAATATTGTTTGAATTATTTTCCCTTTTCTTTGTACCTATTTGTGAATTATTCCACGGAATTCGACATTTAGGATTATGTTGGACCATCTTCAAATTACGCGATTTCCTTGGATTTTACTTGTGTGTCATGGATTTCATTTTTTGGATTTTTATTTTACCTTTCACCAGATTATATCTTTCCGTCAAATCACTTTTTCTTCGCCCTATTCCCTATTCTTCACTTTTTGTAATGCAACGTAATCCTCAATTGAGGAGCGTTAGAACTACACTGACGTAGCTTTGTATTCCTGGGTGACGCCAGATACCCCAAGGATTTTAGATAGAGAAGATAAATATACATATTTTATTCTATGTAAAAATAGATATTTTTTGAATTCAAAAAAAATATATTTTTACGGCTAAAGTTGACGACAGACAAGTTCACTTAGAACCTTGTCTGGCCTTACATGAACCCACGGTCGGGTGTCAGAATTGACATCTGTCCTTGAAATTTGTGAGAGAATTTCAGTGTCGGAACGGTGCACACTCAGGAACCTGGGGCTTTCGATTTCGTGGAGATTTCCTCACGAAATTTTATTGGTTGTGGTGAGTTTAAACCCCCATCCACTTACTTTCCTATATATACGTCGGTCGCTGTTTGTGAAGAGAGTTGAGACTTTGTAAAGAACTTACAAAATCTAAATGAGAATTGTAAAAACATTTGTGCATAAGTTTATGAGAATAAAGCTTTTGACGTTCTTCCTGTCTGCCGCTTCGATATTCGCTTTCAGCATACCAGATTATGTAACAACCTCCGAGGAGCCTAGACGACACGTGCCGAGAATCCCGTAAAATAAGAGTCCTAACCACCTCTTCGAGGGGGGCGTTAGAGTTATTAAGTAAGATCTTTGACTTACTTGCATTTTCATCAAATACTTTTGCATGCAAAGTCCGATCCCGGATTTTGCTAATGCCTACCCTCTGATGAGAAGGAAAGTATGAATTCGGAACTCCGCGGATTAAAGACTATCCACTTATTCAGTGCTTACTTTTCAAATCAAATATGTGTTTCAAAGTGTTTTAACCTGTTCTATAAACAATTTGCTCTTACATATATGTATGTATATCTATATATATATATATATATATATATATATATATATATATATATATATATATCGAATGTATCGACTGTTGTTAATCGTGACACCCCGCCAAAATAAATCCCAAAAGGATTAACCACTAGTGTGTATAGGTATTTTATTATTATTGTAAATAATAATGGCAGCACCTTTAAGAAATCCGTTTCCTATCGTTGGGAAATTTCAGTTGAATTAAGTCGGTCAATTTAGCTCTTTGCGTAGATCAGCGTATAACGATTAGATCACTCAGACTGAAGTACAACTTATTTTAAAATATAATCTTTTAGTCAACGTTATTTTTCAAGTTTTAATGTAGCGGAATATTAACGGCCTTTGCTAATCCAAACATAGATAGCTTGTGTTGTCGTGTTCGAAACTATAAACTAATAAAGTTTATCGTTACACCCTGTAATGAATATTCCCGAAAGGTTCAACACTAGTGTAGGTAGGTATATATGTGTGTGTGTTTCCTGTCCTTTTAGTTATGAGCAAATAGACTCGCTTATGTCGTTTTTATTACCATTTGTAAACTGTAATCAATTAGCAAAATAAACTGTGAAATAAAGTCATTTGACGAGTAAATTTACTGAAAATATTAATTTAAATTATTTATAAATGTAACGGAAAATAAAAACCAATTACACAATGAAAGAATACCAATAAAAACGAACTTTGTAAAACGCATTTGATACAGAGGAAATAACTCAATTGTGAGTAGAAGTAACATTAATTGAAAGGCGTAAACAAATTAAGTACAAGATATGCAGACAGTAAATGAGTGAATTATGAAAAGCAGAGCATTTAAAGAGGCGTCTATAAAAATATATAAACTTCTGAAGAACTTTTTAAAAGACAATAGCAATTAATCTTCGCGTTTTATGTATTTTTATGAAAAGCTGATCAAAAAGATGATTGACGCTTCAAAGAATATGAGAAAAATCAAAGAGAATGTAGATCTGGACGAATTGGAGAGAGTGCATATATTAACTCAATTTCATCAGTAGTGATCAACTTAAGAAAGGAAGAATTACATTTTTTATATGAATATGCACACACCCGTATATATATATATATATATATATATATATATATATATATATATATATATATATATATATATATATATATATTAAGTAATGTGATTTATAATTTAAAAATTTAAAAAAAATGTAAATTTAAAAATCAAATTTTAATTAAATTAAACATCAGTTTCATAAGAAGGAACAACAACAAAGTCAATTATCTATCGGAAATATGTGCTTTTTATTTATGGTATACATGAAGTTATGTAGAACAATTATATATAGTTTTTTTGGTAAGCACGGTCTCCTCATCAGCAAATTTAGGAGACTTTTTATTGAATTTAAAAGACACCAAAAATAAACCTAGCATTAAAAGAAAGGCAGATGAATCCGAAAAATTGAAATAAAAGGTTTGGATTTAAAATTTATAAGAAAATTAATATAGGTTAGAGATAGAAATGAGTAGAAAAAAATATATTATTTGAATTTACATAATAAATTTGATTTAAAAATATATAGAGATAGTTACCTTTTAGTTTTTCTTTTTTTGAAATCAGGAACTGTGTTTAAAGTAGTCATTTAGATGTTTGCTATAGCTTTTTATTTTATTGAATGATGAATTTTAAAAGGGCGACGCTCGTGCAGTAAATTGTTTCCGTTAGCGTATTTTGATTTACAGACGCTACATTTAATATATATAGAGAGAATATTTGTTTTGCAAGTTTTTAAGGGGAGATAATTGTCATGTGTTATTGGCTTTTTTATTATTTGATTTAGGGGTCTAAGGGCGGTAATTGGTCTAACTTAATTTAATAAAAAAAAAATTGTAATCTATTTTTACTAATGAGTAATTTTTAATGATTTAAGGTGGTTTATATTTATTAAATTTAAGCCAACGTGTATGATTACATGTCAGAAGCTCGTGTCTTGAATTTACTAGTTTGGTTGTGCTTTTTATATCTTCATATTTTACATTTTTTAGGGTTTCTTTTGTACATAGTGTACAAAATTTATCTCCTGGTTTATATGATTTGCAAGTCTCAATTATTTGCCAATTTAAGTTGAAAAAATATTGCTATTTTTTAGTTGCCAAATATAGTTGGATAGAGTAGTTTGGTTTGATAGAGAGTTATTTTTAAAAGAATGTTTGTGCGTTGAAATTCTATGTTTTATTGGGCCAGATGAGGAGACCGTGCTTACCAAAAAAAAAACTATATATAAGTGTTCTACATAACATCATGTATACCACAAATAAAAAGCACGGATTTCCGAAACGATCGTACAGATAATTGACTTTGTTATTGTTCCTTCTTATGAAACTGATTTTTAATTTAATTAAAATTTGATTTTTGAATTTAAAAAATGTTTTTAAATTTTTAAATTATAAATCACATTACTTAATATTGAATTAGCTCTAGGACATTTAACTATCGGGCTTATTATATATCTAAATTTCAACGAGCATTTCCTGTATTTTAATTAAACTAGTAATTCCACTATTACATTAAAATACACTTAGCTCTTTAGACTATTATTCTAATCTCCTTTAAATGTATATATATGTATATGAATATATATGCGTATATATACATACATACATATTTATATATACACATATATATAAATATATATATATATATGTACATATACATATATACATATATTTACACATTTATTATACATATATATGTACATGTATATATGCATATACACACATATATATGTGTATATATATACATATATATACATACATATATATATTATATATATATGTATATATATATATATATATATATATATATATATATATATATATATATATATATATATATATATATATATATATATATATACCGGATAAATGACAACAGTTTCTAATCCAAAAGTCATGGTGTTGACCATCTTATAATTTCGTCCTTTAACTCAGTTGCTTTATACAATTATTTACAGTATATTTTTCGTAGCGCAAAATCAATCACTTAATTATTATATTAATTAGTGAATCTATCATGCCCTTAACTCATCAGAAGAAATAGCAACAATCAATCCGTCAAAATGACTTGAAATATGATTTGACATGGTTAACATCCGAAAATTGGAAGAAAAGCTACAGTTACCTTTAAAGTTTCTATTATGCAATATTACACACACACACTCTCTCACCCACACCCACACACACACACACACACACACACACACACACACGTGTGTGTGTGTATTGGTGAGTGTGTGAGAGTGTGTATGTTAAAGAGAAAGACAGAGGGAAAATATTCAATGTATGTTGACAATAATAGTTAGGCAAATAAGCGGATATAGTGGGCCGACCAGGTTTTGCCTTAACTAATCGAAGCCGAATCGAGCCGGTTTTCTTTGTGTTTTTTTTGTTTTTTTTTTTGTATAGGGAAACGAATTTTAACATGGGAACGATGAAAATCATCCGAATGATGAATAAATAATGGGGAACGTCTAAACGAAATGTATGCTTGTGATAATGATACAGTGGAGATGATACTCTGTAGAGACTTATCACGCTCCAACCCAAAAAGCAATCTCTCTGCTTTGATAGAGAAGTCCCCTTAAATGGACCTGCATGTCTCCGAGACCTTCAGATTATATAACAAGTGAGCGTGACTTGCAATAAAAAATGAGTCACTGCTGAAATTCATAGCACATTGGGGTTTTTTAAGCAACTGTTTGATTATAGCAGAGTCATATGTTTTGTTAAAAATGTCCGATAATCGGTAGAATCCATTCATGGTTTAACGTGTGTAGTATTGAGTTATGTCCTGGCATGACTTTGGCCATATATATATATATATATATATATATATATATATATATATATATATATATATATATATATATATATATATATAATTTTTGTTTTAACATTTTTTACTCATGGTTTTACTACTCCTCCTTTAAACGTTATATTCTTCGTACGTTCTTAAATTTGGCCAATCAGACATTAGATTACCTCGTTTTATTAAATATATATACATAATAATAAAATCAAAACAAAAAATATGCACTATTTTATAGTTAATAGTGTTCCACAAAGAAAAAAAACAAAAAAAAAACAAAGATAACCCATAAAACGTTAGAATAATTATAAACTAAACATGCAAGATTTAAAGGCAAGTATCCAAACCGCATATCGACAACATTGCGGAGATGTAAATTAAGCATGTAAAATATAGGAGAAGCTAACAATCTGCAAAAAAATTTGGCAATATTTAAGTTAGTGTGAGAGAAAAGAGAGTGATAAAACATTTATTATTATACGGTTTCAAAAATATATGATGGGAAATGTTCGTATTCGGAATTTATATCAATCATACTCATTAATGGAGAATTATTTTGGATTTTTCGAATTTTATACATTCGTAAGTGTAATCTATTTTTGTTTTAGTGTTTGTAGTAGTAAACCGAGTAATCCGGTCGCTTAAATGATTTACACTTAAATATCATATTAAGTAAATGCATGTGGAAAACTCATCACGCATTAAATTTATATTTCAGTTACCAAGAAGAAAATACTTCAATTATCCAAGAAGCATAATTATTTCTTCGTAAAAGATACTAAGAAGAATAACTCGGAAAAATAAAGCTATAAAGACAAGTCTAAAACTAATACAGAGAAAACAGAAGTCCAATAGTACGTGTATATAAAAAGCAAAAGAATGCCACTTGAAATAAAAAAATAAAACTCTAAATGACAGAATAAATGTTCTGACTTATGACTTGGCTCAACTCCAATAACGTACTTCTTGAATAGTTTATTGTACGCTTATCATAAATTGTTTTGTAGCAACGATGATCGCTAACGTCGTATCACTCATCGGCCATTAAAACAGATAGAATGAAGTCCGTTCAACACTTTGTCAGACGTGATTAATGTCCAGAAAACCTGGCAAGCAGACAAAGACACCTCCTAGCTGTCGTGAGTGGTTTTGATATTTTTTCGTGAGAATGACTGGAACGTTATATTGTAATTTCATTATCTAATTAAGTACCTGAAGACGTTTCGGGGACAAGTAAACTTTGGTATTTGAAATATAGATGTGCAATGAATGTGGAAGCAATGACGCGCTATTTTATGTTTCCAAAGACGTATACTTGAATAAAAGATAGAGTAACATTTTTTTAGCTTCTTGAAAAAATCTGATTGTTATTAATGCTGATTATATTCTATATTTCTACACCAAGATAGAGAATAAATTGGTTATAAAATGATATTACTCAAAAACATCAGTGTGTATAAATCATCTATCTATCTCTATATATAATGTTAAAAAGCCGGTGAGGAAAATCTATATGTAACACATGTGTATCACGTTACTGCAGACCAATATTTTATTAAAATTTGAAATTGCAATGACACGCAGAGAAGTAACATTTGATTAACTTGAAGAGCATAACAAGGCGAATTATTTATTTTGTGGGATTCGAACAAATGTTAGGAAAATTGTGCTAATTCCTCTATTTTATGGCAACATTAAGTGTGTAATACTTTATAGCAGGTCAAGCTAAATGCCTAGAAATGGTCGATTAACAGCTAGTGAATAAGAACGTATTGTTAAGGACTTGCATGTTTACCTCCCCTACATCTAGTCAAACAGCTTGTAAGAGAACATTGTCTGTATTCGTTGAACATACAAACACACACACACAAAGGAAGGACAAAGACAGAAGAAAGTCAGTTTCAGCTTGTGAGGTTTAAAAAGTTAGCCGTCAACTTAACGAGCAGCCGGGTCACAACAGTGATGTTATATTTGACAAAGCTAGCATTCCTACCTTGCGCAGAAATACAAGCTGCATTGCCTTAAATGAAATTGCAACGTGCATTTAGAGCAAAGCAAGACTTGTTAAACCAAACTCCTAAAGAGAAACATTTGCCTGGGCTCAGAAATACATGAAAACCAGCTTTGAAAATGCTCTTTTCGCCGATGAGGCCAGAGCACCCACTAATGGGCCAGATAGGTGGGCCAAAATATGAGTCCTCTTGGATCCTTACCCCTCATTGATTCCGTCGTCAGCAAGTGGGTTGAGGGGTGATGTTTGGGGTTGAAATAATATGTGATGAATTAAGTGAGCCATTTAAAGTGCCAGAAGGTTTCAAACTGACAAACCAGTCTTATAGTTTATGTTTTAAAATAAGCAGTTGCAACCATGGCTTTATAATATTCAATTGACGTATGAATTGATTTATATGGCTAACAATGTACTATCCCACTCTAGCAAAGGCTACGACATCATATATAAAGTCATTAGGCATGTGGAGTCAAATTTGGTGACATGGCAAGCTTATTCTTCAGATAAAAACACAATTGAACGGCTCTGGTCAATCATAATTATGAAAGTATTAAAGAAGGTGCTCAATTTTCGTAGAAGGATTAAATTTAGAAGGAAGATTGTGGAAGTTCATATAGCATCATCTCATTTCAAATCCGCCGTTTTACATCATTAGTTGTCAGGAGGCTATTCAGAATAATTTAAAGCATGTGAGTTATGTTGATCAATAAATTGCCTAACACAAATATTTTTAGATTCATCCTTATTTTTGGAATATATTGTTACAGGATATGTTCTTTAATTCATGAAGATAGCAACATGAAGTCAGAATATTGTTTATTAGCAACAACTCACATTTTTAGACACATTATCTAAAGTGGTACACATATAAATATACCAGTACACAGAAAAAGTAGCATAACTCTCAATATATTTACTCAAATCCAAGATAAATCAGGGAAATAAGGCATCTTGTTATGCTCTCTCAATGTACAAAATTTCATTTCTCTACGGTTTATAGCAATAACAAAATAAAAAAATACTTACCTGAAATAAAGCGATACACACACACACACACACACATATATATATATGTCTGCGTGTGTGTATGTGTGTGTATGTGTGTGTGTTCACTATCCCATCAAGGAACACATTAGAAGGTAGGCAGGTTGAGAATTATACAATTTATATACACAATTTGTATAATTCGATCATTTATCAATCATAGACGCAGCTACATTTTTCGTTGTAGAAAATAATGTATACTGTTTAGATCTCACTTCATTTCGAATCGAAAATGCTATAAGCATTTTTTTATTCGAGTGAAAATGTTTAAAGTATATTGCTTACAGTATATGGAGAAAATGTGTAAGGGAGAAATTAAATGCTAATCAAGTTACAGTTTTTTTGTGTAAGCTTCGATATAACCAACAATCAATTAATACACATTTTCATGGTGATAGTTACTCAGATGGAATTAGAAATCGTTTCATAATATTATTTAGATAACTGTAAAATAAATGATTATTTTATATTAAGTAAGCACTAGCAGCTAATCCCGGCTTAGATCGAGGTCTATATGCTGTTCATAACTTGATCTAGTTGTAAATATACATTATGTACGATTTCAAATGTTTAGATCCAAATTTCTCTGAGCAATTTCGTATTATAAGAAATAAGATGCTCCTCGTTTTGGTTATAGTATTTATATTGTGTATTTTCTATGTTGTATCATTAATTTAATTTATATTTTATTGATCTTTTTAGTTTTATTTTCTTCTAAATATTGGTATCATTATTATTATTGTTATTATCATTATTATTATGAGTATTATTATTATCATTATCATTATTATTATTATTATTATTATTATTAATATTATTATTAGAATTGTTGTTGTTGTTATCGCCATACAAATTAGTTATCATAAGTTATTCACTTAAGGTTACATTATTTTATCTTGTTCCACTGCAAAATAATCTAAATGCTCATCTAAGCTGTACGCTTTCCTCTATTTATATACCTTTTTTTTACACATTTATATATTTTTCATTATCGATACATTTTGTATTGCATTTTAACCCTAAACAAGTCAAAGTACCCCTTTTATGATGGTGGCTAGTATGTGGAACATAACGTGTACAGGTAATATTTGTTGTATAGGGGTGCATATTAAGTAGATTACGGGGACATATATCACGATGATGATGAAGATAAGGCATTTCTATATCAGTGCTTATATTTCTTGAGGACTTCATATAGATACTGACTTGGAGATGTATACAAGTTTTTTACACAGTGAAGGGTTACATAACGTCCATTACAAATGATTAACACATTACTTAAAGATGTTTAAAGATGACACATGACAACGGTTACAAAACACAATGATGATGCTTTATCCCTTGGACCGGGCGAAGGCTGATAATGCCAGGAATTCAAATTTGGATCCACATGGTTAATCTTCTACCGTTCGCTTCCAAAGGGTCAGCTGAACACTGACTAGCAACTGAGTGACTCTCAACTCTCTCCGACTGACTCCCCACTTTTCTGCTGACTAACTAGTTCTTAGCTCCTATATTGAGAATCCCCCTTCTCTATGACGTCAGAAGTGTGTTTTCCAAAGGTGACCATTTCACGTGGCTATGCACACACTTTAAGCAAGAAAAACTCTCAATATATGACTCTAACGTATTTGTTAACAATATATTTTAATTTGTATTGTTCATTCTTTTTGCCTGACTATTTTAATATTCCGATTCAAAACAGAATGAACAATCAACTCTTTTTCCGATATAAGTAATATCTAAGTATTTCTAATAGAATCTAACAATAGCTAGATTCTAACATTTCAATACTTAACCTTGCTTACAAGGTTCGGGTCTCGGTTTATCCTAATCTTATTTTCACCTATCAAATACTCTGCTTATTTACATGGAAAGGGGGCAAACCTTTTCCCGTAAGACTATATACGGAATTAAGCAGAAAAATGTCTGGTTACATTACACTTGACATTTTGCATGTTAGTGCAGTTAGAAAAGCAGGAATCCTTTTCAAAAGTAACGCAGTCAAATAAAACCATAAAACTATTATAATAAAATATTTCTGTAATATTCTACTGAGTGAGGGTAGTTTTTGTTTTGTTTGTTTTTTTTGCTTGTCGAGTTTCCGGGAGTGTTTCAGTCGAGGGAGCACAACGGCTTTTTGTAGTTCATCGGAAACTCCAGCATTAAAATGCTTGTAATACATTCAGAGGGATGTTTCAATTCGTCGATGGGGCAGTGGTTGACGCCCAGTTGCTGTGCGGCACCTCTTAAATTGGCAAGTCACGTTTGAACCTTTTTAAGAGGAAGTGACAAGTAGCAAATGCACTTGCCTACATGTGGAAAAATTACGCCATCGATGTGCGAATGTTGACATTGTAAAAGTACTGGAGACTTTCAGGCGTAAGTAACTTTCAAGCACGGTAGTTTGAGCCAAAATTTTGTTGCAAAAATATCAATTCACTCAATGGATCTGTCCTACATCATGTTCCCCATGAACGTTAAGCCGAGGAGTTTGAACGAAGTACTTTCAGGTAATGTATTGTTATCTGTGTCGATTGATTGTTAGAGAAGTTTTCATGGTTCATTAATGGAAAGAAGCCTATCCTTGGCAGCATTGAATGTGACCATCTATTTTTGTCCCTATTCCATCACAGAACGGAGGTCTTCCACTAGGGTTCTTCCATTGCTTTAGAAACGACTGCGTCCGTTTTCCTCTCTTGTACCTTATAGAATAGTGCACCATCAACAAGTAAAGCCATCTCATGGACAATTTTATCAGGGATGTCGTTTATTAATCTCAGGAATAATAAATACCCTAGGATCGACCCATGAGTAACATTGGCATAAATATAAGTTTGTTTTGACTTATGACCATCGAAGCCTACCTGGATCCTTCTCTGATTAAAAAAGGATTAAAATATGTTATGCAATCATCAAGTAATACCAAAGGACCTGATGTTTATTAAAAGACCTTCGTGCCATACACTGTCAAGAGCCTTAGATATATCCAGGGCTACTGCCCTAACTTCTCTTGCTTTATTTATTACGGTCTGGATATTGTCAATATAACGGGCATGCCTAAACACATATTGTTGGTCGGACAGAAGATTAGAAACTGTGAGGTGGTGGACTAGATCATGATGCATTAAAGACTCAAATATTTTGAGAAAAGTGGGAGTAAATTAATTCAATGGTCATTTATTATCGCCAGAATCCTTGTGCAACTGCTACCACATAAGCCGTTTTCCAGCAGACTGGAGAGCAATGATTAGATAAGGCATATGTTAGACAGTTTGTAGACAACAGGAGCAATCTCGACATTACATTTTGAGTTGTACAGCAGTGATGAGATCTGGTTCACATGTTTTTAGGTGTCTATATTTTTAAATACATCATGTACTTGAGAGGAGGGGTTTTCAGATCATCTAGTGTGATTTCTCTTACTGAAGGAAAATATGTGAGGGAGTTGTTTGCTGCGGCAAAGTAGAGTTGGAAATAAACCGACGTGCAAGCAAGTTAGATTGTACAGTTGCTGTCAAAACAACTAAAATATTGTGAGAAAATAGGGGGAGGGAGTGCTGATTGTGTATTATTTACTAGAGAAACCTTATCCGGCGGCGCATTGTGAGAGCCTCTCCTCCCTCGCCAATAATTAAACTACAGTTGAGAACAATAATATTAGACATTGAATTACAGTACAGAATGCATATCTGTATATCTCTAGAACCACTTGTCTCTGCAAAAGAATCGAATGGTATTTTCGTAATCAGGATAGATGAGAACCTTAATAAGTAGTCATTGTTACGCAAAATGTGGAGGTAGAGATAATGTAACCCCCCAAAAAACGTGTGCGTGTGTAAAGAAACAAAAATAAGCAATGCTGAACATGTTTTGGGTATTGTGCAGTTTTGCCAACTCGTTTATAGTTTAATCAGGTACACGCCTCACGATCTACTTTTCTATTAAATAGTTAGAAGGAAGGGGCTGTTTTATAATTGGTCATTATTCTTAGGGTGACGACTATTTTTACTAAGAGATTCGTTACTTTCTCATGTCATTCTTTGGAACGCTAATAATGATGTCATTTATCTTGGTACTTGCGCACTTTTGCAAAGATGCTGAAATAACATTATTTTGAAGTCCATTTTTAACATGCGATGAGGAGAATGTTTTGTAAATAATATGTGCTTTCACCTAACAATTTAATAAACATGTATCATGATGCTTGAATATAACCTGAAAATTATTTAAAAATCAAGCCTTTTCAAAAGTTCTCAAGCACCGAAAGTTTTCACGAACGGTTTACACAAACACCCTTTTATTTTTCGGTTAATTTATTTCTCATTTATTTGGCGGGAAAGTAATTATTGTGTAACGGGTTTTCTGCAGTTTAATTAATCGTTTTTCCTTAAATAACTGGCCGGCATTAAGCTAGCAGAAGAACTGTTTAATATTTTACAAAACATATGGTTACATTATGGAGTACACACTGTCTTCCTGGAGAAGTAGTTTGTTTTGTAACTATTCTGTTTCCACCAGCCGTTATTATTTTGAAGGTCATTTTAACATGCGGTGTGAAGTGTGTTTTGTAACTAGTATGTGCTTTCGCCTAAAAAAAATATAAAAAAGAGAACTTGTAACTCTTTTCCATCCAAATTTTTTGTTTGCTAAAATTGTACTCACGTTATTCCAGGGGCGCCTGTTATGGATTCAGCTGAATACGATATTAAAACACACTTAATTGGTACGTATGCCCTTATGTTATTGGGTTGGCGGGTGATTTGTAACTATTCTTTACTTTCACCTAACAAATTAATAAGCAAAATATATATCGTAAAACTTGAATTTATATATATATATATATATATATATATATATATATATATAAAATTATATATATATATATATATATATATATATATAATAAAATTATATATATATATTTTGAAAGGAGGGTACTTAGCGAGATTAAGGAACGTTTGAATACATTCATAATGAATTTTTAATTCTAAAAGTAAAACAGAAAAATATTTTATTTTCAGTTGCCTGCAATTATGCATCTTGTAACTATTGTGTTCGTTCACCTAACAATTCAATGACCGAAAGATATTGTAAAACTGTAATTTAACTTGAAAATACTATTTAAAAAATAGCACGGTAATATAAGTTCATGAACACTGCTTTATGTAACAGATTTTTACAGACGACCGTTTGAATAGATTGATTTCAATTTAAAGTGTTGTATAACTTTTTGTAAAAAAGTAAGTACTAAAAAATAATGATCATTGTAGGTCGAAAAGTAAGTTTATTTTTCATGGAAATATTTATTTATTGTATTTTTTACACTTTTTTCGTTTGTTGACTTCTCTGCAATATATCAGCTTCCGAATGTACTTAATTCAAAGAAAAAACACGTAGTAAAATTAAATTTGTCAATAGTAAAAATCGATATCGTAAAGCATGCATTAAACCTGGAAACTAATCAAAAATAAGCAGCGAATATTTTAAGGAACCGTTGAGAAAAAAAGCAAAACATACTTTTGTTTTTTTTTTTTTGTTTTTGTTTTTTTGTTGTTGTGTTTTAGGATGTAGATGTTGAATCGAACCTAGGAACCAAGTTACAAAACCGGGGTGGTATTGGTGTCACACCACCATAGAAGTAGACTCACCCGTTTGCACTAGAGGCGGGAACGGGATACTTTAAACATGTAAGACATTCCTGGCAACGAGGGTGTTTCCAAATATACGTCGTCTTGCCGATACTTTACATGGCGTCGCCGATATCGGAAACCTGCTACAAACAACATTGGGAGATGGGCGAAAAAACACAGTAGACATTACTGCAACGGATCTTTGAACTACAGCATGAAAACATCGCCCTGCGAAGAGATGGAGAACAGTCTAGCAAGCCACTTACAAGGATACCCGACATACCTTCCATAGAACCGAACTCAGGTGATAGATACTGGGCGATATTAATTCACTCCTGGAATATATACAAGATGTGTGGGTTGGCGGAGCCAACAGCGTTAAGAAACGAGCTGAGAACGGCCTGTTCCTCAAAAGTAAACAGATTTTTGTTCGACATGGTAGGAGCAGAAATGCGGAACTCCGACACATGAAGCTCGTAGCCGCCAGAAGCTTACACAAGGAATTGTACCAGTAATAATTCTATTCCGTAAGGCAGAAATAAGGGGAATCGGTTACGGACTTCGTGGATACTTTAACAAGACATTCCCGGAAAGGAGTGTGTGTTTTGCAAAAATATGTCGTCTTACCGATACTTAACATACGAGTAGGGAGTAATTAATTATAGTGCATGTATAGGGTATTAAAGGTGTTTCTACAATTTAATAAAACAATTTTTCCGTAAGTAACACGCCGATACTTAGCGAGAAGTATGGCCGTTTTATATTTAATAAAACTAGTGTTTACATTGGGAGGGGGCAACATCCCTTCGCCTCCGAAATGTAAACATAATTTTGTGTGCTTACAATTTAAAACCGTAGATGTGTGTAAATTGATTTCGAGAGTTCCTAAGGGTGTATGGGTGAAGATTTTTGTTTTACTTGTGCACGTTAGTCTCATAGAATACGGATATCAGAACGTGAGTGTGTGGTTATGAGCGGGAAACAGTTGTTATTTTCTTTTCAGCGATTGCTAAGGTGTGATGTTAGCGTAGGTAAGCGATGTAAGAACATCCGATGGTTCTTGTGTAAGTTGCTATCTGTGAATATCTGTTGCGTAAATTGAGTTACGCAATATGTGAAGCTAAGTTTCTAGTGGTATAATTTTGTAAATACTTAATTTTTTTTATATGGAAGTCATGCTTATCAAGGTCCGAAGGCCACTCGCGGATAAGGGGTATTGCGTGTACAGTAATCAATGGGACAATATCGTAGTAATCGTTAGTAATGGAGATCTGATAAAGTGTCTTACTTAAGTGGGCTGTTCATCAGGAACTTGTTTATGTTAGACTTGTAGAAGTCCTAGTTGTAATCAGGTGCAAAACAAGCAAACGGAAGAGAGCTCTACAGCCGTGGATTCTAAGAAAGAAGTTTTGTTCATAGAATCTACGTTTGGATTTAGGCACAGATAAAGAGTGGGGAAATTTTCTGACACTGGCTTCAGCTTGACGAGTGTATTTCGTGACAGATTGGAAAGGGGATACCAGATTGGAGCTCAGACGATCACTTCCCATGGAAGTCACGATAAAATAAAGACAGGCTCGCAACGTCTCTTCTGTGGGAGTGAGGCTGTAGACGAGAGAAAAGGGCATCCCCCACTAGGCTACGAAGTCTATTTGTACTCAGTAAATATAGGGCATGCTGTTTCTAGCAGCTCCTGCCCGGATGTGGCAGTAGCACTTCATCCTTGGACGTACTTTGCTTTTATATAGATATAGAATTGCATCATCAGTGAGATATCTACGGGAGCGGTAGAAGCACCCCACTATTTGCCAGCGACCTTGGCAAAAAATTTGGTGTGCATGCCCCATTTCAGATCAGGAGTAAATATCAATCCCAGAAATGTGTCAAAACATTGATCCCCCCGCCAAGACGAGAGCCATTCATTTCAATTGAAGACATATGGGGATCAGAGCGTATATGATGTAAATAATAGCTTGGGTTTAGATGCATTAAAAGTAACCAGCCACCGCTTCCCCCATTGTACCCCGCGCTCAAGATCAGAGGAGAGAGAATCATTTTAAGCCTTTGCTGTTTTGCCATAGACGGGCGTGTCATCAGCATAGATGTCAACGAATGATGTATGTATGTATTTTGGGAGACCGTTGATTTAGTTGGACCCATGATTGAGCCTTGAAGGACACCAGCATGAATACTGTGGGCTCCTAATTCCTGCCTATCAACCACTACTCTTATGTGCCTATCAGACAGAAATGTAAATTTTTTAGCGAGTGTGTTTATTGCAAATGGAGCCGACATGTTTTTCCAAGTTTAGAAGTGTTTGACTATGTATAAAATATGTTCATTCTTGTATTTGGAAATGGTCAGTTAACGCCAATCGTAAACGCCGGAATGTGTTCGGGAAGACGTTATTTATTTCGATTCGTATTTCGGAAAGAGTATGTTATATATATATATATATATATATATATATATATATATATATATATATATATATATATATATATATGTATGCAATCATCTTGTTACGAAACGTGTAGTATAGAAATGCAGAATCGTTTAAGGGGACGACTAGTTGCTGTTGTAGGACTAAATTTAGAGAGAGAAAAGTACGGATGTCTTCCTCATATAATACTGCGATTGTAGTGCTTTTTCTCGACGAATGTAATGCAGAAAATTTATAATACGAGTAAATGCGTATGTAACAGTTTTAAAATATTAATAAGATGGTAGGTTATACTATAGACGTAATAAATGTGTATGGATATCTTTTATTGCAAGCCTACAGTCATTTGATACAGAGGGAGATTTCTGTAACCGAAATAATATATATATATATATATATATATATATATATGTTTTGAGAAAAATAGAAAAACCGAATTAAATTATTAAAATAATCAACGTTTCGTCATTATTTCAGAGTGCATCTTCAGTATATTGAAGTAAAAATGCAAGAAAAGAAAGTCATAGATCATACGAAAAAGAGAACAGTTTTTGACTCCTACTCATGTCGGGAAGGACAAACATATGTGTGCGTATGGGAAGGTTGGGTTGTTCGATGTCTATATATACACTTTTAAAAATGCGTTAAAATAAATATGTACATTTTTTCTCCTGTAAACTTATTCATTTTGTTCAAATAGTTTAGGAAAAACGGTTAGGCAGGATCTGTTTTGATATTTTGTTCTTTGAATATTATTTTCCCTATGCTAGGCGCTAAATGGTAGACACCTTTATTTTGCGTAATTGTATTAATAGTTAATATTAGTGCTGATTCTAAAAGTCTTCTTAAGTTCTATCTATCACGTATTTAATACTTTTTCTCAAAACAAAACATATATATTTATATATATATAATATATAAACCTCACAACGTGTGTGTGCGTGCGTCTGTCTTGGTTTTTAAATTGTATCTCCTCCTCGAGTGATGGTCGGTTGACGTCGTGCTCTAGCTGGGAAGATTGCCTATAGTGTGCAGAATTTTATCAGGGGTTTTTAATTGATTAAAACAATTGCTAAGGGATTAAAAAATTGAAATAATGACAATTTAACGAGCATAGCGAAAATGGTGTCGTTATGAGCATGTACGCGATCGGTAACAGAGGTTTTTTTATTATTAAATTCACCAGATAATTATCGCAGTTTTTCTTTGGTGCAACGCGTAGCATCGTCGATTACTAACACCAATATTGCGGGTTCGCTCACCACTATTTTTATTTCTTTCATTTTTTTTTTTACATTCCGAAATTTTGGACTTTTAAATGTTACGTAATGATTATAATAGAACACTTATATATAAAAAAAAATACGGAGAAAGCAGACACCACCAAATTACGCACCTCACCGCAACGTATTCTCCAAAGATAATTTTCCCAAGAAAAAGAATAAAATTATATCCTGTAATTGTGGACGACACAACCACACATATTTCCAATGTCGATATAAAGACTCTATAATGGACTCCGTAAAATTGTTGAGAACTTTGAGCAAGAACATGCATGTCTATTCACATGTAACTTTGACAATACCACCAACGGTAAACATATCCTTGTATACTGTGGTACTACAGCGCACGTTGTCACCAAGGAATCTGATTTTATTAATTTTGATTCAAACTTTCATCCTCAAAGTAATTTTGTCGAACTTACCGACGGTAGTCAAATAAATGATATAGTCTGTAAAAGAGGCGAAATCTGTAACTGTATTCGAAAAAATGTTCTGTTCATACCTACATTTAAGCAAGACATAGTTTCCGTGCAGGCTGCAATTAAACAAGGCGCGAATATACAATTTGGCCAAAATAATTCAAAATTGATATAACCAATGGAACTGTATTTAACATTAAAGCAAATGACCGGCTATATTATTTAAAAAGTATGGTTCCCTCAAAAACTGCCTGTCATGACTTGTAAACCTGACATAAAATTCTAGGACACTGCAATACAGCTGATGTTAAAAAAATACCAAATGTAGTCGAAGGCATGAGAATAATACCTTCAGACGATCTCCCAAATTGTGATGTGTGTGCACAGGGGAAAATGGCAAAATATATAAGCTTAACGCCAGACAAAAAGCTACGAAATTTCTGTCATATGTGCATTGTGACTTAGCAGCTCAGATGAGCCTGATCGGGAGAAATAATCTAAGGTACGTTTAGAATTTTATTGATGTTTTTTTCCGATGTAAGTATGGTTTATTTTCTAAACAAAACAAACAAATCTGACACTATCCTCGCCACTAAGAAATATTTAGCTTGTATTGCCCCGCACGGCTCTGTAAAATGTATTCGCTCAGACAATGGCACTGAATTTACGAGTAAAAACCTTTAACTTCTATTAATTAACTACCGTATTAAGCACGAAATATCAGCGCCGTATTCTCCCTTCCAAAATGGCACCACTGAAAGGGCATGGCGAACCCTTTTTGAGATGACAAGAGGCCTACTTATCGAATCGAAATTAGCGCATAGTTTATGGACGTACGCTTTAATGGCAGACGCATATATCAGAAATAGATCGTTTAATAAGAGGTTAGGAAAAACGCCGTATGAAGCGTTTTGCGGTGTAAAACCTAAAATGAACAGAATGCATCTATTTTGGTTCTGATTGTTTTGCATTCATAGAAAACACCAGTAAACTTAATACTAAAAGTGAAAATAGTCCGGCATATTTAATCTACTTCCCAAACCAAAATACTATAAAAAGGGTTAGATGTGTAAAATTCAATGATACATTCACTTAAAAAAATGGCGATCCAGTGGATGAAAAACGTGAAATATTACCTAGTATCTTAATCGATCACAATGTAAATATTAATAACGACGACAATTACAGTAGAATTTCTGACGAAAATATTAACCAGGCACGTCAATACCCAATAAGGGAGCGATAAAGCCAGACTTCTTACAAATTGAAAATATACAAGATTACGCCGTGGATTAGTTATTCGTTGAACAGCGCACTGGAAATTATAATGAGGCGATTAATTCAGAAAAAAAAAACACCAAGAATGGGAACAAGCTATGGTATCCGAATTGAAAGCTTTATCTGAAAATAACACATACGAAATAGTGGCAAAACCAACAGATAAAAATATCATTTCTTCACGCTGTTCTTTTTCCAAAAAATGTCACAGCTTCTGGCAGTGAAACATTTAAAGCAAGATTGTTGGAAAACGTGTTTTACAAATTTCTGGAGTGTAATATTTTACAACATTTTCACCAACGACAAATTAAACGAATTTATAATTTTATTAAAACTTGCCTACAATACAAATTAAAAACACATGGAATGGATGTGAAAAATGCTTATTTAAATGCTCCGATTGACTGTGAAATCTACATTTACCCTCCAGAGGGATTTAAAATGAAAAATAACAATTGGGTGTTGAAATTAAATAAATCGTTATATGGACTAAAACAAAATGCACACAATTGGAATTTAACACTCCATAATTATTTAATAGAACAAGAATGCAAACAATTCCCCGTAGACGCGTGCATGTATACCAAACATGTAGGTAATAAATTGTTGATTTTATTTTTTGGGGGTTGACGATATATTACTCGCCTCAAACTCTGACAACACTTTAAAAGATGTTAAAAATAATTCATTTTTAACATCTTTTTAATAAAAAAAAAATTAAATTGGCCGATCTTGAACGACTGTCATGGTTCCTTGGTATAAAATATACCCGTGAAAATTAGACTATATCTATGAACCAATCACGATACATTGAAAAAATTCTACTCAAGTTCGGAATTCAAGATTGTAAGCCGCGTTCAAGTCCCGTCGAAATGGACATAAATAAAAATATAGGCGCCGAAACAAAATCCATGGATAATCGAATATACAGGGAAATTGTAGAGCGCCTCATCTACTTGATGATCGCAACAAGGCCTGACATATGTTACACTGTAACAAAGCTATCTCAAAACTTATCGAAACCGACAATTAAAGACTTTAATAGTGCAAGACATATACTTCGTTACCTAAAAGGAACCAATGAACAATCTTTAAGATTTAAAAAGTCTGCATATCTTCTAAATTTAGAAGGCTTTCGGATTCAGATTGGGGTAAACCTGAGGACAGAAACAGTATAGCGGGGTATTGCTTTAGACTGTTTAAGATGGGGCCTATGATCTCTGGGAGAACTAAAAAGCAACAATGTGTTGCCCTTTCTACTTGTGAAGCAGAATATGTGACTCTTACCCATTCTGTGCAGGAGGCAATTTAGCTGAACACCCTTTTAACATCTATTTTAAACCAGATCTAAGTAGAAAACTCATAGTAATCCATTGTGATAATCAGAGCAGTATCTTATTAGCATATAATTCTATGATTCATCAAAGTCGAAGCATATTGATATCATATATAATTTTATAAGGGATGAAATAAGGAAAACATCTATTACGTTTACTTATGTGACGTCTGAAAGTAGTATAGCCGACAATTTCACTAAACCTATAAAAAGATTAAAGTTAAGACATTTTATTACCGAACATTTTCGACTCCAATTATTAATAAATCTCTTTTACGAAACCCAAAAAGAGAAGCATGAAGAGTCAAAATCACACACACAAAAACAATTGTAAATTGTCTCAGGCACGACGATAAACTGCGACTATTTATATCTTACTAACCAAACTAACCAACTAATACCTAACATAATGTTTCTAGTTTTTGTAAAAAGAAAATAAAGGTAACTTCTTAAACCTTTTCATTGTAAATTCCTTATTTGTAAAATAATTCTTTTTTGTATCTTTTTTTTCTTGGTAAACATATGTAAACAATATGCATATTTGTGAATTTTTATGCATATGTTTATGTGTGTTTGAAAAGTATTCTATTTGTATGTTTATATATATATGTAAAAAGTGTTTATTTTTAGGTACAAAAAAAGAAAAAAAAACAATTTCATGAAAATTACTTCTTTTTGCCCACATTATAGCAATATATTAATAATTATTTTTGACCAATAAGAATAAAGACAGATTCCCCCAAAACAAGAAACAATAACAAAACAAACAAAAACAAAAATAATAATAATAATAATAATAATAATAATAATAATAATAATAATAATAATAATAATAATAAGGTGGTGGTGGTGGTGGTGGTGGTGGCGGCGGCGGCGGCGGCGACGACGACGACGACGACAACGACAACAACAACAACAACAATAATAATAATAATAATAATAACAATAACAATAACAATAATAATAATAATAATAATAATAATAATAATAATAATAATAATAATAATACAGGATCGTTATTGGTTGGACCAAAGAAGTACGGGAGAATTTTGTTCAGAATACCAGGAACTCATGACTGTGCACTACACCCAGATGATGATACAGATTGATACTATGTTAAAATGTAAGACGGAAAACAGACAAGTGTATTTATAAAAGGCTATGAATGACACAAAAAAAAGAGTTAGAAAAACTATAATGAAGAGTACAGCAGCTGATAAAATACACAAGACAGAACTTGAAGCTTCCAGAAGTAAGACGATAACATGAAAATGGGGAGAGAGACAACTAGATGGACGAATCTTCAGGATGACAAAAAATGAGATTAACGAAAACACTTGAAAACATAAATAAACAAAATACTTAATAACAGCCGCACAAGATAACGCGAGTAAAGCCCATTACACTAAAGCAAGCATCGGCAAGACACAGGGAAAAAAATCAAGACTCTGTGAACGAAGAGACGAGATAATAAATGACATGATAAGCGAATGTAGCAAACTATACAATAAATATTATAAAAATTGGCAAGACCCAGACGGGAAGGCATGTTGCGTGACCGCCTACAGGGGGCGTTACAACGTCCTTTTTGGAGGAGATTGAGACCCCGTAAACACTGAGAAAGGCCGGGTAATTATGCTGATCTTTTCTTTAAGTATTATTGGCTGCCCGCACATCGGTGAGTAACCTAGCATAAAAGGATGAATTTAATGCGTTTTTGTAAGGCAGTCATATAATTTTATTGTTTGAGAGAAAATGACAAGAGATATCATTTGGAAAGTTAGAAGGAAATATGATTTCGTACTTGGCCCGCGAACCACGACTCTAGGAGGTATGGCTTTTTAGTACGAGAGGTTAGTCAAAATTTTGTGGGCGTGTGAATGTATTTAAGTTGAGGCCCCAGATTCGCAGGTCTCTGCAGGTTTTAAGGTTTGGAAACACGCAAAGAACCGGCAATTCCTCAAATTGACGTATCCAGCGGTAATTAGTCTCATCAACAGCCTACCTTAACATATTACCTTACGATATAAGCAAATACCCGGTCCAAAAAGGAGCAGATTGAAGCCAAATCTCGAGACAAGAGCACTAACCTCAGAGAGCCGTCACCCCCCCCTGTCCGTCCATCGTTTTAACCGTGGAGAACGAAAAATAATATTCTGGACTGTTTTCTGGTGTAAGCGAACTGAACAATTGTACATATGTAACACACCTATAAATTTTATGAACTAACTTTTATTAGACAAGAAGCCAATTGCTTTTTTTTGCCCGCATGGGAAGCTAATTAATTTTCAGCTGGTGCCGGCAATGGGAACCGAAAGCGAGACCTTCGACGCGGAATATTGTCCATCACCATTGCGACTTCGACAGATTCCGAGGACATATCTGGTGACATGCGACCAAGGGATCTTACATCTGGTGCCGTAACCAGAACATTAGACCCTGAGAATCGAGAGAAAGCTCGAAAATATATACCTCGGTGTAACACGGGACGAACAGAAAGGGAAAAAACAGAGAAATTAAAAGAGGCAATAGCACATCCGAACGAAATAAATCAATATATTAGACAGAGAGAGAAAAATAGATATATATATAGAGAGAGACTGAAAATCATTAAAAAAAAAAAAAACTAAAATCCACGCCATACACAAAAAGACAAAAAGAAAGAGATATATACGGCACTGATTGTTAAAAATACACAAAAAAGCAAGTAGCGAAAACGATAAAATAGAGAGAGTTTACAAGAAAGGCTCGAAATGAAAGTGCACAAGAAAGGCTCGAAAATAAAGAAAGGCGAAAGCTCAGAGAGACTGTGAAGGGTGAGTAAAACAGAAAACCAAAGTAGAATACTTCTTTGGTTTCTCGAAGTTAAGATGAAAGGGCAAGACAACGTATACGCTGAGAGTCAACGCGCGGTAGGTGATTTGTTTTTAGTTTTTCTTATCCGTAACGCTCTGAGAATTGCATCTCTGGTATAATACAAGAGAGATTACGGGAGTGGGTTGTCGAAACCGAAACTATTCTGCTGTCTCGGCGTAGTAGCTTAATCGAATTATCAAGAAGGAGAGACACACAAAATATATGATCCCCGGTCGCAGGTCGCCAAACGACTAAAATCTATCACTACCAAGGTGAATGAAGTTTGCTATTTTTCAGTAAATATATTAAAACAGTGCAGTAACATCATTAAATCTGCTGCTAATCCTGTATCAATGTTGGTGTGAGTGGGAAAACGTAAAAAAAGAAGAAAATAAGAATCCCTAGTGGCGGAAACATCTAAATGTACAAATACAGCAACTTCGAAAGGACCTCATTAGAATGCAAGTTGTCGTAGAAGGCAAAATCAAAAGCCAGAGCGGGTGTGATAGACTAAATAAAAAAATTAACATCCTACAAAAAGGTTTTCAGTGTGTAATTGAAGACATGGAACAGCGTATCACTGCTAAAACTGTCAAAGTTAAACGCTACAGCGAAAGAATTGAGCAATATCGGTAGTTTGAAAATAACCAAAATCTTTTTAATCAACTAGAAGCAATTGAAAGAAGAACTACCGTGGTGCCCAATGCTGATGAATCGCGTGTATTCTGGAAAAAGCATCTGGGGAAAAGAAAGAAATACACCGGGAAAATGCAAAATTGATCCAAAACATTGAAAGAGATGAGTCATCTAGAATGGAGAATAAAAGGAGCATGACAGTCAACGTAAAATGATGAGAGAGAAGGCTAAAAAGCGTTCAAATTAGGAATGGTCTGGACCTGATGGAGTATAGCGATACTGGTTTAAAAACTCCCAGCGTTCTACCCGCTCATTGAAAAATGCTAAACGACTGTTTGGTGACAGATAACTTCGCTGGTTTGCTAACGAAAGTAACTACACTCGTGATTAAGAATGATGAGAGAAAATAGAGTGAAGTGACAAACTTTACACCAATCATTTCCTCTCAGTTCTGTAAAAACCTTTCACTATCATACTGTCTGAAAGTATCTATGATCAGTTGGACCAAAACAATTGGGTCGCTGGAGAACAGAAATGCTGTCGAAAAAGATAACGAGGCACCAAGGATCAGCCGCCAATCGATAAAATGATTCTACGAAATTGCAAAGGAAGATCTACCAATCTCGTCTTGAGCTGGGTAGACTGTGAAAAGACAGTCTACATTTATGGATACTAAGATGTTTTGAAATTTTCGGAATAGTCTCTTACATCATGACTTCTATATCAAATAGCATGAAGAATTTAGAAACCAATTAAACTTCAGGATATGTATAAGAAAAGGTGAACATTAAGAGAGGGATCTTCCAAGGTGATAGCCTCTCCCATTTGTTGTTAATAATCAATTTCTCCCGTTGATATTTCTTTTACGGAATATAAAAGCAGGATATGAAATCGAAAAAGTACTCCCTACAGTCAAATCTCTACTATTTATGGATTACCTTAAAGTTTTTGGAAAGAATGAAATAAAGTTATTACCTTGATGAACACGATCTGATTGTTTAGCAATGACATAAGGATGGTCTTTGACATTTCAAAATGTGCTATACTCATAATGAACAGAGTTAGGCTAGTCTACTCAAATAAATTTCAACAACAGATTTGATAAAGAATGTTGACATCGATAGAGGTTACAAATGTTTAGGCATATTGGAAGCGAAGGCGATTAACAACATAGAAATGAAAAGTCAGTTCACGGCCAAGGACATCAGAGGATAAAGTGTATACTTTAATCACATGTCAACAGTCGGAATACAATATATGCCATCAACGCCAGAGTAGTAGCTATCATTATATATACTGCTTGCATACTTGACTGAAAGGTGGATGAAAAAAAAAGGTTTGGACACACTAGAACGTAAAAATGCTTACAATTTATAGAGCCCCTTCTAAAAAAAGGGGATGTAGCTCGATTATATCAATTAGAAAGAAAGGTGGGTGAGGCTTACACAGGGTTAAAAATGTTATAAATATAGAAGACAATATCTCACAATATATAATTCTGAAAGACATGAAAATCTTCTACATGAAGTGAGAAGATGACAAATATAAAGGGCTTGTGTGAGGAAGAGTCAGTAATTACAAGAAAGAGAGAGAGGAAAAAATTATTTGTAAAGAAACTAACCAGTTCAATTCTTTAAGAATACTAAATTTAGAGATAACGACAGCTGGAATCGGTTGGTCATTGAAGATCATAAAAAATATCTACTGAGAGCACACCAATTTCAGCCCCGGAGCAAGCCACTCGGATTTAAACATTTTTTTTTTAATTCAATTTTCACCCCAAACAAGGCACAGTGCCACTTTGAAGCAGGGGGCTACCATCAGATACTTAATTAGCGGGGTCATTATGAAGGGAGATGAGTAGAAAGATGTTCGTTAACATTACACTTGAACTTCTGCATATCATTGACCCGCATATTCCAAAGACCCGCAGTTCTGGAGAAGAAACTATTGGACTAAAAGGCTTTCTTGCACCTAGGGATCTATACTGTAAAGGGATGAGACTTAGTAGCTTGTCGGGTTTGTCGGGGGTAGTTACGTCGGGGAGGTACAAGTGTTTGCAGTTCGTCAGAGCATTCACCATTAAAGTATTTGTAGAACAGGCAGATTGATGCAACATCTCGTCGATGGGACAGAGGCTGAAGCCTAGATGACAGTTCAGGACCTATCAGGTTGGCGACTCTCTTTTGAACCCTGTCCAGGAGCGAGAGACAAGAAGCAGATGAACCAGCCCAGATGTGACAACAGTAATCCATACATGGGCGAATGATTGCCTTATAGAGGTATAGGATACTGTCAGGCGTAAGTAGTTTTCTAGCACGGTAGAGGGAGCAAAACTTTCTTGCAGCAGCCTTGGCAATGCTCTCAATGTATCTATTCTAGTTCATATTCCCTGTAAACGTTAGGCCGAGGAGTTTATACGAAGTACTTTCAGGTAATGTGTTCTTGGTCATTGCTATTGGTGGTAGAGAAGGATTCTTGTAGTTATTGAAGGAAACAAGCTTAGTCTTAGCAGCATTGGATGTGACCAACCATTTTTGTCCCCATTCCACTACGGATTGGAGGTCATCCTCTAGTGGTTCTTCCATTTCCTTGGATATGTGTTCATTTGTTTTCCCCTCATATCTGTTATAGAGAGTGGTGTCATCGGCAAATATACCCATCTCCGAAACAATTTTATCAGGGAGGTCGTTTATGAATATCAGGAATAATAGAGGTCCAAGGATAGACCCCTGTGGTACTCCCGCATTTATGTCGTATTGTTTGGATGTACGACCATCGAGGACAACTTTGATTTTTCTATTACTTAAGAAGGATTTAATTACATTATGAATTCTTCTAGTGACTCCATATGATCTAATTTTCCTTGGAAGACCATCGTGCCATACCCTGTCAAAAGCCTTAGCTATATCGAGGGCCACCGCTCTACCCTCCCCTGTTTTATCCAATGAACAGTATATACGTTCAGAAACTACAGTTTAGATATCTGCTGTTGAACGGGTTTGCCTGAATCCATATTGTTTGTCAGTCAGGGGTTTAGCAGCCGTTAGGTGCTGGACTAGAGCTTGATTAACTAAGGACTCAAATATTTTGGCGAAAAGCAAAAGGAGGCTAATGGGGCGATAATTTAGTGGGTCAGTTATTTCACCAGAATTCTTAAAGACTGGTACCACAGAGGCGGTTTTCCAGCAGTCGGGAAAACAAGATTCGTTAAGGCATTTATTGTAAAGTTTGGACAGAACTGGAGCAGCCTCGGCAGAGCATTTTTTTAATAGCACAGCCTGGATAAGATCTGGTCAACATGCTTTTGAGATGTCTAGGTTTTTTTATAATAGCATGTACCTGAGAAGGGGTGATTTTCAAATCGGCTGGTGAGGCGTCTGTTCGCAGAGGAAAATCAGGGCGTGAGTGGTGTACCGAGTTCAGTGTAGAGTTTGAGGCAAACCGACTGGCAAGCAGATTAGCCTTGTCAGTGCAAGCAACTTCATGATCGTTTGATAGTGGGGGATAGTTGACTGTCCATTTTTTACTACGCTGTTGTAGATTTTCCAAAAATCCCGGGTTCCTAATTTCTGTGCTTCGATGCGTTTTCTGGTGGTTTCAGATTAATCTGTCTTAGCTGTCTCTATCAATCTCTTACAATTATTTCTAGCTTCTATAAACTTCTGTATATTTGAGCTGGACTAATGTCGGTTGAATCTGCGGAACGCCTGCTGCCTTTGACAAATGGCAGCTGCACAAGCAGAAATAAACCATTGGGGAGAGTGGGGCTTGCTATATAGTTTCCGTGCGGGAACATGTGCTTCAATTGCAGTTTTGAACCATTCAGTTGTCTCATTTGCACACTGTTCCGCTGGAAGAGTAAATATATTTTGCCATGCGGCATCTCTGATGAGCCCCTGATGGCTTCCCAATCAGCCTTTTTGTAATGCATCGTTGTTTTGAGTAGTGGGTCTTCAGTTTTAGGGCGAGAATATAGGCTGATTTCTTCCATTATCACAGTGTTATCAGCATTCCCGAGCGGGCTGTGGGCATTTGCTGTACAGTCATTGGGAACCTTTGTCAGAAAGAGATATAGAAGTGAGGCATGTTGTACTTGCTTGTCTGGGAAACGTGTCGAAAATGTATCCAACTGAGATAGGGAATGGGATATAGAGAAGCTATGTGTTGCGCTACCAGCTACGTCTGTGTTATTAGAATAGCCAGTTACTGTGGTGGACATTGAAGTCACCAAATACATGTATTTGTGCGCTAGTATCGAGGGAGAGTGCTATATCTATGCTGTCTGAGACTTTGTTTATTAGGGCACAGTCTTGGTTTGAGGGAGAGCGTAGAGAAAATACAAGTAGCTAATATTGTGTTGCATATTTAGTATAAAACACATAAAGGCCTGGTCCTCTGATTCTAGTTCTATTTCTCTAGTCAGGGGGAGGGTGTTTCGAATATAGACTCCAAGTCTATGCATATGTCTGACCGAGTCCTTACGGTAGAGTTGGAGATAACCAGGGAGAATGGAGGAGTGAAGGTTAGTTTCACTTAATGCTAAGATATCCGGAGTGTTTACAAGGAGAAATGACTCAACATCATCTAAGTTAGTTCTAAGCCCGCGGATATTAGTAAATGCAAGCCTCAAGGGAGGAGGCAGGTTGGTTTTCTTTGAGTTTGTTCCTGGTTTAAACGTAACTTTTGCCTGAGCTGTCATTTCATTTTATGTTATTTAAAATTTCAGTTAGGGTGAGTGAGTGAGGGGGTGCTGGACAAGTAGTTGTGCAGAATACCAGACATGCAATACAAGTAGACCATCAGCTGTCCTCACCCACAGGATTGTGGCCTCAAGAAAGCCCACCGGGAATGAGTGCAGGGTCCCTTTCCATGTGCGACATTGCAGTATGAACATCCCGATATTTTACAACTGTTGATGGAGCAGCCGCTCTAAGCGCTACCAAAGAGTTAGTGCACCTGTACTATCAGTCGGAAACAGCAGCCAGGAACTGTCAATCCGGTACCCTCAATCCGTTAGGCAAAGCCAGCCCAGTCCAACTGCACCGACATATATGGCACTGAAGCACCCCACTGTGTCCAGTTTAGGGGGATGGGAAGTGACGGGAGTGGGGAGAAGCGGCGTTCATTGCCCTAGTCAGGAAACAAGGTCAACCACTGGGTGATTCAGCCGAGTCCCTGTGATAGTACCTCTACGCCTGGCCAATAGGCAAAGAAGGAGTATGAAAGCCGGGCGATAGACAGACCCTATCTCCTCCTTAAGCAGTTTAGGTTTGCCAACCGGTGATTTGTTTGTGTCACCAGCTCTACGAAGGTTGTCTTCCAGGACTGAAGAGGCCTCCCTCCCCTAGGTTTAGTTTAAGAGTTTTCCTTCTCCTAGACGGATGACCTGGGAAGACCTTCGGGTTCATCAGCTCCGAGGACGTTCGCCGCGCGCATGGGTCCTAATCCAGGTATTTCTGCGACCCCGCATTGGTAGTTAATATTGGTTATTTAAATTAATATCTCCTGAAAAATCGGACATTTGGGTTTACTTCTACAGAAATGTGTCACTCCTCAAACCTGGTTAAAAAAGGGCATTACTATGCTTCCATTTTCATTTTTACTTGAAGAGGGTATAGGTAAAAATTCGTGCAGTGGAAGCAGCTTAATTTGGTACAGGATTGGATTGAGAGAGACGAGGTAATGCATGGTTAGATATAGTTTTGTAAGTTTAGGAATGGATGATTAGATATGGTTTAGTAGGTTTAGGATAAGGATAAAGTGTTAGCGTATGATTTACTTGCTATTAGAAACCGGATATTTAGTAAGACTGAAAGATAAGATATGCTCAGTATTGATACAAGAGAACAGTTGATATGCATATGCATATTCTGTAAGTATAGCTAAATATAAATAGATGGATAAGTAGTATTGTATACGGATGCATGGAATTTTAGACAATTTGAGTAAGTTGCCTTTAGCCTACAACGAAGGAGAATGACTTCGCCTTTCTCTTAATACCCGGAAGTTTTTATTTCAATGAGTACCGGTTTAGTTTGTGTAATGATTATTGCAATATTATCTCTTAACAAAGAGATATTAATGGTTGCTGTTCATTATAGATTACTTTAAGTCTCTGTATAGGACTATGGCTAGTAAGTATTTACTTAGAAGCTTGGTTATTGGTTAGGAGTTATAATCAGGTGCATGCCGTGGAAATTTTGGTTGTTAATGGGTGTTGATTTACGAGTCTGTTAGGGTCAAGGACGGAGAGCAAGGACCCATCTAAGTTTCGTGAAACGGATTAGGTTTAGTGGCAACTTGAGAAATAGAGCAGTTTGATTTGTTAGTGATCAGGATAAAGAGAATTTAAGTAAAAAATAAAAAGGTTTGTCATGCAAAACAGACAAGACAGTCATATTGGAGGTAAAGTATCTGTAGGAGGTACTTAGTATACAACCAGCAGTATTTTGTAGTTTTGAGAGGAATTTTAGGTACAATAGTTTCATGGTTTGTTGTACAAGATTAGTTCTATCAAAGACTACATCGACAAAACTGCAGAATCATCGATGTGCAGAATGTTTAACGGAATGGAAGAATCATTAGTGCATATTGTATCAGAATGCCCTATGTTAGTTCAACGCCAATATATAAATGGAGACACGGCAAAGTCGCTCAGGTCCTACACTTGAATATATTAAAACTCTATGCATTAGACCGCAATAAGAAGTGATATGAGCATACACCGGAAGTTGTGCAGGAAAACGACAATATAAAACTTATTTGGAATATATGCATACTTACTGATAAGGTCATTGAACACTCCAGACCTGATATAATTTTACTTAATATACACAAGAATCTAGCTCAAATATTGACGATGATAGAGCGCGAGAAAAGAACACTAATAAATAAAAAATACAAGATCTAAAATAGGAATTAGTTAGACACTGGAAATGTAAAGGAATCTAAATGATTCCCATTGTGATTGGAACGCGTTAGACCATAAAATGTCACCGCAAACGGCTTAATCAGATTGACAAGACAAGTTCTTTTACAATCTTACAAAGGGCTTGTATGTTGGGAACAGCAACAGTCCAAAGATATAGCTTGAATGTTTAAACAATGTTTTAAAATGTCACAAAGTAAAGAATGTAACGAAACAATAATAATATATAAACACATCAGACTGCATGCCTGCCAAGGTGAATCCCATTTAATTGAAAAGCTTCGGAACTGAGAAAAAAGCCACCACAAATGAATTAATCAGATTGACAACACAATATCTATTACAATTTTGCAAAATTTTTTCCTGTTGGAAACGGCGATATTTGTTATACAGATTGAATGTCTAAGGTCAAAGGAACTGACGTGATGTTTAAAAAGAAAGTCCAACTAAAAACATCCAAAAGTTGAGACTATTATTATTATTATTATTATTATTATTATTATTATTATTATTATTATTATTATTATTACAAAAACAACAACAAAAACAGCAGCAGCAACAACAGCAATAATAATAATAATAATAATAATAATAATAATAATAATAATAATAATAATAATAATACAGGGGTTAAGAAAATTATATCGGAATATTGTAACTTACTACCTCTAACAAAAATGTAGTTCCGACCAGAAAAAATAGTCGAAAAAGGTAAAGAAGTATGTAGAGTACAAGAGCAGGCACAATTCAGATCTCAATTGGATAGTTGCAAAAGGATCTGGGTCATTGTAGTGCCTTATTGATCCAGCAACAACAGTCATCGCCAGCTAGACATCAAAAGTAAGCAGCGGTTGAAAAACTCCCAATATATTTGCCAAATTCCCAAAACATAAGGATTGCACTGGAAATCTGGGAAGATATTTTTGTCGCCCAGACTAACAGGAATACAAGCGGTTGTAATCAGAAAACGTGTTTAATTATTGATGATGTTAATAATCCTCAGTAGGAAAACATGCTGTTTTTGGAGAGCCTGTACAAATAATGACGTACACAATCTTCGATATTTCTCTTAGAATAGTATGAGATGTAAAATTCAAATTCTGTTGCAATGATAACTGAGGAAACCATCGGTATATAACAATGCATACTTACTGTTAAACCCACGATGTCCAGCTGTTTTATGAACAATACCAATAGTTAGTGCATCGTAATGAAAGCATCTGTTTCATAAATAATTCCTATAATTATTAATACTTCTACAACTATTTGGTAAATTTTTCCAAAGATGACATGTAAACAGTTTTTTATCGCGTTGCCGTAAAATGATGAAAAATTAAAATTAATAAATGCATAGATTAAATTGTCTAGCGGAATACTTGCGTGGATACACGGGCACTCGTAATTGCTGTTATACTGACAAGTATCAGATAATTAAAAAAATTGGCTATGCTAGCTTATTCATTTTACAAATTAAGGAAAAGAATATACATGAAGCTTACCCTAAATTCTGAATTTTATACGCTCTGTAATATTTCTTATTCAGTTTTTCTTGAACAGATTTTCAAATGATACGCTTATGTGGTAATAGTCCGTGCACAAAAATACATATACGATTAAATATTAAATAGCAAATATAAACCATCTACATGAACATATTATTTTACGAATTCTCCGCCTCAGTCTGACCACATATTCAGTTTATTGTATATTTATTACCTATATTGGCCTCCGTTAAGATTAATGAGGATACGGTTTATAAGTAAGCTGCACGCTTATTATCGATTTTAAGCCATTGTCAGAATATTACATCTCGCCGTTAGCACCATCGCTGATCTCATTTTATTCCGCATCTAAGATAAAAGCAGTCTTCCTATGAGACTAATAAACTGTCACTCAGGAGCCGTTGACTTTAAATGGCTGTCTAAACAACATGTTGATATAACTATGTAAGAATAACATCTAATATAGGATATTACTTGCCTGTGATATTATTTGGAGATATAATGTTATTATAGCATCCGATGCATTTGTTTATATTTTCTATCAAATGTTAGGTTGGGTTACTTTATCGAATTATGGAGGTTATTCGTCTTGTTAAGGCTTTATTTATCTATTCCATGCGTGCGTATGCTAATGTTTAATAAATGTGGTATTCTGCTTCTAAAACAACAAGTTTGTAAAGTATGGATTATAATATTTAATCTTAATATTGTTTAGGTAAAAAAAAAACTAAGGTTTGCTTTATATTTTGTGTTATCTTTTATCTGTATTATTGCATTACAAGGGGTAAGCAATGTTAAACCAGGTCAGTACTAACAAGGTGAACATTTGGGGCTTCATGGTGCGGCATGTGCTTTACGCTTATCTCGGTATTGTTTCCAGTCATCCTGAACTTTTCCTTGTCACTGGACTCAAACAATGCCGATTCTGGAATGGTATGGTTGTATATTTGCGCAACCTTTGCGTATAATGCTACGCGCAGCTGCCTCTACTGGGAGAACCGTAGTCTTCTGATGCTGAAGGAGCCGGCTGTTATTCGTTCGATTACAAGATTTGTTTTCTATTGATGAAATATCAACATAATTTCCATCTTTTGATGCTACACCACGAATGTATATACGACATAACCACGTTGACACACCGGTTCCCCTCCGATCACTGAAGTTAAGCCACATGTAGCCTGGTCATTACTAAAATGGGTGGCCAATTTGGAAAGTGCAGTTGCTGTAGGTAGGAGGACGTCGACACCTCCCTGCAAAAAGTTGAAAAAACCTAGCGTCGTCATCTCAACTAACGGAGATATACATGCGACTGGGGGCCGCTTGTGAATGCCACACTCCCATTAAACTCCCTCCTTCGGCAGAAGCCGGTTAAGCCCTAATTAGAGTGGGTGCTGACTGCACACACGACGAATGTGAATAAGTTCCTATATTAGGTAGTGAATATCTCTTCTCAGCGATGGCAAATGCAGTTTCAGCTTGCATACTTTGCTATATAAAATACGTTCATGTAAGTATCTACAAGCTCCGAAATATGATATGATAATATTAAATGTACAAATATTTCTCTGTTTTTTTAAGATGCTGTTTTCCTATTAAGTTTACCCGCAAGATGAGAGTTATATATATATCAATACATTACAAAGGGGAATACCAAAACCAAATTATAAGGATCTTTTCTTTGTGTGTCTTGGTTCGTTTTAGTATATATATATATATATATATATATATATATATATATATATATATATATATATATATATATATATATATATATATATATATATGTATATATATATATATATATATATATATATATATATATATATATAAGAATGGAAATGTATAAAATAGAATATGAAACGCATAAAAGCTTATAACTAATTTTTTTTCATAATATTATTATTTTGTATTCCTGCACGTCACCAATTAAAAACGAATAAAAAAAGTTATAAGCTTTTATACTTTTCGCATTCTTTTTTTATTCAAATATATATATATATGTGTGTGTGTGTGTGTGTGTATGTGTGGGTGTGTGTGTGTGTATCTATTATATTAGAGAAAATTTAAATAGGAATGAATATTTTTTCTCGTATGAAAATAGTTAAATAAAACTGATTATATCAATATGTTTCATTTATGATAAAGAATACACACGTTGTATAGACTGTGTTCTCGTAATGTAATTTCCAAAGTTAGTTTGAAGTAAATGTACAGAAACAAACAGAACACACTCGAAGACAATAGTAAACATGCTAACTCTATTTGCAACACGCAGTGTGTGATAAGGTAAAACCTAATATATTTTTATCATGTCTTAGCAAGATAAGTAAAATACTAATATATAATATTCTACATATGATAGCTTAGGTAAGTGCATGGTCTTTTTTCTATTTTGAACGTCAATCATATACTGCAGTGAGGAACCCGTTTTACTTGATAGGAATTATTAATAGATACACAACTATGCTTTTAGTTATGAATATAAATAGCAAAAATGCAATATCAGTAATATGATAAAAGATACAAAAAAAGTTTGAAAATAATTAATTATATAATACAATTATACTGCTGCAATATTTTGGGTATCCTAATGAGTATATGCTTGTAAATAAAAATGAATGTTTATTTTATAGACAGGGGTTCAGGGACAGACCAATCGTAACCGATCTTATCAAACGAGATCTCAGTATTAAAAATAGTGAATATTTAAGAATTGTGCTATTTTTTGTATTCTACGTGGAAAACAACTGTAATCTAAACAGACCTCTAGGAGCGTTTACATAGCCTATTAACGCGTTCGGCTGTATGCTTTTGCAATTAAAAGCGTCACGGAGTTAGTTCTCTTATTTTCTTCGGGTCTGTATTTTTCTACTCTACTGAAACAGAATAGCTTACAGATTAACACATATACTTCTTTGTAATGCATTATTATAAGATTTTATTCGGATGTAAATATGTCCAAATCAGAATGCAAAACTGTATCGTTCAAGAAATACATTTTCAATTTTAATTACTACACACCAGAATGGTTTTAAATGCATTCTAGAAAGTATAAAGATGTGAAATTATGTTGTTTTAAACTTTATATGTTAGTATGTTTAATTGTAAATCTGAATTTTTTATTGATATGCTCGAGGTATGCTTAATATTTTAAAGAATATACTAGAATTAGAGTTTATTAGAGAAATGTACTGTGTATTTTAAAACGCTGCTAAATTACTAAATTTTGTATCACAATTTTTCCAATTCAATCACATTACTTTTATCAGTATTATATTTAAGAATTGATTATATAATGTTATAAATTGAATTAAAAAATCTCAATGCGGCAATATTTAATGTTGGAAATTTATTATATATTTTGTAGAATATACTGTGCTCTTCTTTTACAGGTTTAACGACTACTCATATACTTTTTCACGTTTTAGCTAAACCATGTTTCTTTCATGCTCGCATTTTTCTATTGTAATTTATGATTTTTCCAGGTTTCCAATAAATTCACCTGTTTTTTGTTTTATTCCCGTCTTATTTTTGCTCTCATAAACGCATATGTAAAAAACAATGTACGACACTCGTCTGCTTTCAATAAAATACCCCCAATTATCTCCATTTCATGTTTTCATTTTATCTGTTGCACTTGTTACTTCTCTTATCGAATTAATATAAACAGTAGTCGCTAAAGCAACATTGTTGCCATGGAAACCAGTCATAAAAACGTCGTTTTCCTCCTTACATATTTTTACCATTTTGAACACTAGAAAATCCATAATAAAATTATTTTTCATAATGAAAATTGACAATGTAGCTGTTTAAGCGATCTATATACTGGAATAATCGTTTGAAATTTGGTCGAAAAAGTAGTGAGAACTGAATCTTTAAACAGTTCTAGATGACTAAAACTGCCATTTTACCATATATTCAACCACAACCCTGTTTGTATGATACCTAGAGAAATAAATACAGTTTAAATTGTTATACATGTAAATACGTGTAAATTTAGACTCACACTATTTGCCGTCTGGGAAGGTAAAGAATACCGAAAATGAATTACATGCCATTAAGTATAGGCTTCTGATCGTCAAATACATCGATGAAACACTTAAGGAGCATCGAGTAATTCCTGTCATAAACTGTGTAAATAAACATGAGACATTTGACTTGTGCCCCATTCATTGATACACACATGTTTGCATGTTTTTTATTCGTCTCTAATATCTAGAAAACTAAAAAATTGCATGTGGAATAGGTAAACTAATTAACATTTATGACAAAACACACATTAATAGAAATGTTTGTGTTAAGGAAATGAAAAACTGAAAGCATTATTCTAACATCTATTACTAAAGCCTGTACAAATAGAATAGACATAATACAATAAATAATGCAATTCGACTGTATAGTAACGATATACTGGTAGATGCGTGATAAAGGAACTCTGTTTTGTTTGTAATAAAAATGAACACTCTTTACACATAAGGACTAGACACACTGTGAGGAAATATATATACATAAGGACCAGAAATACTGTGAGTATATATATATATATATATATATATATATATATATATATATATATATATATATACATATATATATATATATATATATATATATATATATATATATATACACGCACATTAGATATATTATTTCCCGCGGTAAATGGTGGCCTGATGCATTTGGTCTTTGCTAATGAAGTCAAAGATTGCGTCGTAGTAAGGTTCTAATCTCTATAGCAATGTTAATCGTAACACCCGGTACTAATGGTACAGAAAAAGATGGCTAATATCTTAAGGAAGTTATTAATCATTATAGTAAATAAATATTGTAATCTAATTTTAGAAACTCATTTCTTATCGTTAGCCACTTTAAACCTGCAAAAAGTTCGGTCAACTGAGCTCGTTTCGAGATCATCAGTTAATGATATGATCAGAGGGAAACACGTCAAAAACATTTAAAATTAAATGTTTACATTTCAACAATATTTCTTACGGTTAACAGTGACCGAACGAATTCAGAAATTGCTTCGTTGACGTGTTCGAATCCCTCGAGCGGTGTTCATCCTGACAGCTTGCACTGATAATTTCCGAAAGAATGAAACACTAGTGTCTGTAAGTACTCAATTATTATTATTATTATTATTATTATTATTATTATTATTATTATTATTATTATTATTATTATTATTATTATTATATACACAAAAATAACTACCCACATATATATATAATAAGTACATATATATATATATATATATATATATGTAATAAGTACATATATATATATATATATATATATATATATATATATATATATATATATATATATATATATATATATATATATATATGTGTGTGTGTGTGTGTGTGTGTGGCATCCGTCAGTCGAAACGACTATGGATCAGCGCCGTATTAAGATGTTGCCTGTTTGCATCCTTTTGTGTGACTGTAGAGACCAATTATTGATTTGCATAGTCTGCCATAGCCTTGACATACGAAGGATGTTATGCAATTTGCCGCTTCGTCCGGCTGTTCCGCCTGTACACTCGCTCTTCTCCTAGCTCTCTTTGCAGCATTTTCAACATGGAGGGTCCTCTCGCTGATGATAATCCCCTGGCGTAACATTTTCCTCCAGGCAGTTCTGTCAGCTGCAGAGGCTTCCCATGTATTCCTGTCCACCGAGAGATCCTTCATGTCACGCTTGCAGACATACCTGTAGCGAAGATGGGGTCGCCCCCTCTTTCTTGAGCCTGAGGCAAGCTCGCCATAGAGAAGGTCTTTAGGGATGCGCCCATCATTCATCCTGCGCACATGGCCCAGCCAGCGAAGACGTCGCTCACGCAGTAGGGAGTAAATGGATGGGATGCCCGCTCTCTGCAGAACATCAGTATTACTCACTCTGTCCTGCCATGTGATACCAAGTATCCTACGTATACACCTCATATGGAAGGCCTGGAGTTTCCTCTCTTGTGTTGATTATGTAGTCCAGGATTCACTCCCATACAGTAGAACACTGAGGATGCACGCTCTTTAGACGGCCATCTTGGTGGAGGTGGTAAGGTGCCTGTTTGCCCAGACTCTTTTAGTTAGTTTAGAGAGGGTTGTAGATGCATTTCCAATCCTTTTGTGTAGCTCCTCGTCCAATGAGAGGGTGTCTGAAGTAGTGGAGCCTAGATATTGAAACTGGCGTACGACCTCTAGTGGTGTGCCTTGGATTGTGATGGTGGGTGGGGAGGCGGTTGCTTGTCCCATGACTTGAGTTTTCTTCTGGCTGATAGTGAGACCGAACAGGCTGCAAGCATTAGCAAACCTGTCTATCAGTCTTTGAAGACCATCTTCCTGATGCGATGCTATAGCTGCATCATCGGCAAACAGAATGTCTCTTATCCGAACTGTCCTGGTCTTTGTCCTGGAGCGGAGTCTGGCGATGTTGAAGAGACCACCATCTGACCTGGAGTGCAAGCAGATACCATCCGTTGTGTTCTTGAAAGCATGCTTCAGAAGTAGGGAGAAGAAGATGATGAAGAGTGTTAAGGCCAACACACAACTCTGTTTGACACCACTCCTCACCCCGAACTCAGCAGACATGCCCCCGTTAAATTTCACAGTGCTCCTCATGCCATCATGAAAGGATCTTATGATGCTGAGGAGTTTTGGTGGGCATCCGATCAGTGGGAGAATTTTGAATAGTCCATCTCTGCTCACGAGATCGAATGCCTTGGTCAGGTCTATGAAGGCAACATACAGAGGCTGGTTTTGCTCTCTGCACTTCTCTTGCAGTTGGCGTAGGGAGAAGATCATATCGATTGTTGATCTCTCTGAACGAAAACGCATTGAGATTCTGGGTAGATTCGGTCGGCAAGAACGTTTAGTCGCAGTAATACTATACGTGCGAATAGTTTGCCAACGAAACTCAACAGTGAGATACCGCGGTAGTTGTTGCAGTCACCGCGGTCCCCTTTGTGTTTGTAGAGAGTGATGATATTTGCGTCTCTCATGCCCTGATGCACTGAGCCTTCTCCCCAACACTGTATCAGAAGACTATGGAGGGGCTCAAGCAGGCTAGCCTTTCCACTTTTTAAGACCTCAGCTGGGATATAGTCCTTTCCTGAGGCTTTTTCTGATGGCAGTCTGTCTATTGCCCAGGATAGTTCTTCTATGGAAGGATCCTCATCGAGCTGCCTTGGTAACTTTGGAGTGGGCAAATGCAATGGTAACGGTCAGCGCCTTCTAGAACTTTGTGCCTACCATGACCTCTGCATTGCCAACACATTCTTTGCTGCCAGACCGCATCACAGAGTGTCCTGGAGACATCCCAGATCAGGGCGTTGGCACCAGCTCGATCTAATCATTACTAGACGAAGGTACCTCAAACATTTTCTGATGTCTAAAGCCTACAACAGTGCTGATTGTGATACAGATCATTCCCTAATATGCAGTAGAGTCAAACTTCAACCCAAAGATTTCTACCACAATAAACAGGAGGGTGTTGCCCGTATTGATGTTAGCAAGACCACATACTCAGATCGCAATGCGAAATTCAACGAGATGTTAACCTCCACCTTCAAAGAGATAACATCCGGACTGCATCTGAACAGTGGGAAACACTGAAAAATGCCATCCACTCTACAGCTCTCAAAGTCTTTGGGAGGAGGACAGGTAGCAAACGCAATGACTGTTATGATGCCAACTCTGCTACCCTCAACCCTCTGATTGAGGCAAAGCGTTTGTCCTTGCTCTCATACAAGGCCAACCCATCTCCTACATCGCTGGCTGCACTGAGGCTTTCCAAAAGGGCAGTTCAAAAGGTTGTAAGAGAAGCTGCAAATAACTACTGGATTGAGCTCTCCAAGTCTATCCAACATGCAGCTGATACAGGATATATAAAAAAAATATGTATAACGGGATCAGGAGAGCTACAGGACCCATAATTAACAAAACTGCTTCACTGAAGTCTAAATCGGGTGAACCCATACTAGACAAAGTTAAACAGCTAGACAGATGGGTTGAACACTACTCCGAGCTTTACTCCAGGGAAAACATGGTACATCAGTCCGCCCTGAATACCATTGATATATATATATATATATATATATATATATATATATATATATATATATATATATATATATATATGCGTAAATATTTGGCAAATAGTTCGTTCACGTTTGTCTTCCTTTATCTATATTCATATATCTACTCATATGTCTTCCTATTTGTTAATCAACCTTTACTTATTATAATCTCCTTCAACATATTTTATGAAACATAGGTATATATATATATATATATATATATATATATATATATATACATATATATATGTATATATATATATATATATATATATATTTTTATATTTTGTGTACAGAAAGTTGTTAGTTGAGACAGGTCATTGGTACCGTCGGTTTCAAGCCCGATAATAAGGCCCGTTTAAGGTATCCTTATCAAGCTCTCTTCAGCCAATATTCGTCTTCTGTTAAATTATAAGATGTTAAAATATAAGTACGCTCTTAAAATTTGGATTTTCCTTTTAATTGAGCACTCTGCTGGAATTCCTTTTCCAAAAAAACTAATCATAATTATATATATATATATATATATATATATATATATATATATATATATATATATATATATATATATATATATATATATACATGTATATATACGGTTCTTTTTATTACCGTATCTTATTGTTAAGTTACATTTTTGTTTCGGACGGTAATAAAAAGTAAAACGCATATTTACTCTACAACAGTATTGAGCACTTTCTTCAGTTTTTAATTATTACTATTTCCACTATATATATATATATATATATATATATATATATATATATATATATATATATATATATATATGCAAATAAAAATATTGGACAGATAATTTAAATTTTCATTGCGTTAATATTGTGTTGGTTTGGAAACATGTATACACCCCTGTAAAATTAATGTGTGGAAGTTTTACCAATTTTTAGTAAAAATACACTTAAAACGATGTAAAATTATATCTATCTATGGCACATTGAATTAATAAACATTTAACAATGTGTGTGGAAAATATTTGTCAATTGCTAGCGGGGAGTCTAGCATTATCTAAACTTTAATTTTAAAACTCATACTCTGTGAATTTTTTACAATTGGAAGCAGATTAACCCTAAAAAATTCATATGATATATCGTATCCTCAGCCGAAATATTGGCACAGTATATTGTAGCATACAAATCTTATATAAATACACAACATTTAAACATAATAAAAATGCACAAAATTTCAATATTATATAAATATACAACATTCAATATTATATGAATACTCATCCCTTCAATATTATATGAATGCAGTATACTTTAATGTTATATAAATGTACAACATTCAATATTATATAAATGCAATAAGCTTCAATAATATATAACTGCATACAACTTCAATATTATATAAATACACGACACTTAAAAATTATATAAATGCACAAAACTTCAATATTTTATAAATACACAACACTTCAATATTACATGAAAGCACAACACTTCAATATTATGCAAAAATAGCTTTCTAATATTATATACATTCTCAACACTTCAATATTATATAAATGCATAACACTTCAATAGATTATAAATTCTTAACACCTCACTATTACATAAATGCACGACACTTCAATATTATATAAATACACCCCATTCATTATTATATAAATTATCAATACTTCAATATTATATAAATGCATACCACTTCAATATTATGTAAATTCACAGCACTTCAATATTATATAAATGCATAACACTTCAATAATGTATAAATACACAATACTTCAATATTATATAAATTCACAAAACTTACACAAAACTTCAATATTATATAAATGGACAAAGCTGCAATATAATATAAATGCACACCACTTCAATATATGTAAATTCACAACACTGTAATATATGTAAATTCACAACACTTCAACATTATATAAATCCACAACAATTCAATATTATATAAATAAACAACGTTTATGTATTATATAAATGCACAAAACTTCAATATTATATAAATACACACCACGTCAATATTATATAAATACACAGCACTTCAATATTATATGAACACACAGTACTTCAATATTATATAAATACAACCGCCTTCAATATTATATAAATACGCTAGACTTCAACATTATATGAATACACAACAATTCAATATAATATAAATGCACAACCCTTCAATATTATATAAAGGCACACACCTTCAATATCATATAAATGCGCAACACCTCAATATTATATAAATGCATACATCTTCAATATTATATAAATATACAACACTTCAATATTATATAATGCACAACACTTCAATATCATGTAAATACACATAACTTCAATATTATATAAATGCACACGACGTCATTATATACATGCATAACACTTCAATATTATATACATTTACATCACTTCAATATTATGTAAATACCCATCACTTCAATATTATATAACTTCTCAACACTTCAATATTATATTAATTCACAACACTTTAATATTATATACATTCTCTACACTTCAATATTACATAAATACATACTACTTCAATATAATATACATTCTCGACACTTCAATATTGTATAAATGTATAAAACATTAAATATTATAAAAATTAATATTATATAAATGTAAATACACAGAGCTTCCATATTATATAAATTCACACCACGTCAGTATTATATAAATGCAAACCACTTACATGTTAAATAATGCAGAACACTTTCATATTATATAACTGCACCATATTCAATATTATATAAATATACAAAACTTCAATATTATATAAATACACAACACTGGAATATTTTACAAATGCAAAACACTGGAATATTATATACTTGCACCGCACTTCAATATTATATAAATGCACTCACTTCAATATTATATAAATAAACAATACTTCAATATTATATAAATGCACAAAACTTCAATATTATATAAATGCATAACACTTCAATATTATATAAATGCCCACCCCTTCAATATTATATGAATACACACCACTTCAATATTATATCTATTCAAAACACTTAGATATTATATAAATACACAACACCTCCATATTATATAAACGCACAGCACTTCAATATTATATAACGCAAAACAATTCAATATTATATAAATGAACACCACTTCAATATAATATAAATACACAACACTTCAATATTATATAAATACAAACAATTCAATATTATATAATTGCACTACACTTCAATGTTATATAAATATACACCAATTTAATATTATATCAGTGTCATATTATATAATTACACACCACTCCAATATTATATAAAATAACGCCACTTCAATATTATATAAGTTAACAACACTTCGATATTATATAAATATACAACACTTAAATATTATATAAACACACAGCGTTTCAATATTATATAAATTCACAACACTTCAATATTATATAAATGCACAGCATTTCGATAATGTATAAATACACACCACCTCAATATTATAAAAATACACTACACTTCATTATTATATAAATGCACAACACATCAATATTATGCAAATGCACATCACTTCAATATTAGGTAAAAGCAATATTCAATATTATATAAATGTACAACACTTTAATATTTTAGCGATGCACAACGTTGCAATATAATGTAAATGCACAACACGTCAATATTATATACACATACACCACTTCCATATGATATAACTACTCAACACTTCAATAGTATATAAATACAAACCAAGGCAATATCATATAAATACAAAACAATTCAATATTATATAAATGCAAAACAATCCTCAACTCTTCAATATAATATAAATGCACAAACACTTCAATATTATATCATTGTACAGCACTTACAAAATTATATAAATGCACAACAATTCAAGGTTTAGTAAATGCATGACAATTCAACATTATGTAAATACACAATACTTCAAAATATATAAATGTACAACATTTCAATATTATATAAATGTACAACACTAATATTATATCAATGCACACCACTTCAATATTATATAAATGCACAATTTTATGATAAAAGAAAAACGTGTTCATATCGCACTCTACTATAAGTGATGAATAAGTAAACGTCGATTTCATGTGCCGTCTGTGTTGTATATATATATACATATATATATATATATATGTATATATACATATATATGTATAAACGTGTGTGTGTGTTTTAACACATGTATTTACGTTGCAAAATACATGTTATATTACCGCGCAATCCACATGAAAACCAAGATTGAATTATTGCGTATCATAATATTAGTTTACATAAACTGTTTCACTGTTGTGATTACTTGCAATTTTTCACTCTCTTTGTAATATTTCATGTTGGATTTCAGTATGAAATAGTTCTATATTCGTTGATCAGACAATCCATTAACTAATAGGATAATTCAGAAAAAAACTCACCAATATCTTTCCGAACAGGAGTATAAAATAATTCTACCATAACTTACATGTTATGTTTTTAAAAAGATTGTTTATAAACTCATTTTCTTTTCAATATACATTACCATGCGACGTGTAACATGTAACTGTATTATTCAAAGTTGCTGTTTTTGTAAAAAAACAAAAATTCATCCTACAACATTATTAATTTCTGTATAATTACTCACGTATAGTCCGATAGCCGACAGTATAATTATGCAGTTGTTGTTTTGACAACGTTGTCGTCCGGTGAATTGGCCGGCTGCCTAATTACCCACGTCTAAAAATAAAGATAAAAGCCAGAGATTAATAATGACCGATGAAAATTTATCTACCAATATTATCTAAAATATAACGTTGCTTAGTGATCTAAAGAAAACTTTAAACGATCCAGAAATTATCTATATTAAAATCTTAATTAATAATCATGAGAGTAGTGGAATGCACACACAATGTACCATCTTTTCGTATCTAACGATGCAGTACATTCATGTATGTACAATTTCCCTGGAGGTTTCAGGGGACACAACTAAACGGCATGCATATCATGTTTCATGATGTCTAAATTGAAATGTGCGTTTAATATACAGGAGCTTTATTTAAACAACCCAACATCTGCTAATAAAGAATATATAGAGGAAGGTGTCCTGAAAGAATATACAAATGATACCTCAACTCAAAAAGCCATTACACACCCACACACACACACACACACATATATATATATATATATATATATATATATATATATATATATATGCAAGTAAATACATGTATATATACGCGGGGCGTGCAATAAGTAATGCCTCTGACCCATTTCCCGTTGTCACATCTAGCTGAAATTTTGTCTGTGCACTCATTTGTATCTCGACGGGTTATATGACAAATTACAGCTCTGCACTAATTGTGGTTTCTGTGTAACAGTTGTTTGAACTGAATCAGTTGTGAAATGGAGCCTGTTGAAATGTCGGTCAGTGATACAGTTTTTGTAATGTGAAAGGAAGCACGCCACGTGATACTTTACTAGAAATGAAAGAAACTTATGTGGATAATGCCCCATCATATGACCTTGTACAACGCTGTCATCGTGAATTCAAACATGGCAGGAAGTCTGTGGAAATAGCTCCCAGACCTTGTCGCCCCTCTTCTGCCATTGATGAGGCATCTTAGCGTCAAGTTTAGGCTGCTATTTTGGAAGATTGGCGCATTACTATTTGCTAAATAGCCGAAGATGTCAAGATTACTACAGGGTATGTGGAAACTATCAGGCATGGGCATTTGCATACGCATAAAGTGTCTGCCATATGGATTCCCATGTTGCTCACACCATTTCAGAAGCGAGAACGCGTCAGGTGCTCGAGGGAGGATTTGGAGATTTGCCAAGAAGATGAGTCAAAATGTTTCAAAAGACTGCTTACACAAGATGAAACTTGGGTCCATTAATATGACCTGAGACCAAAGCCCAGTGAATACGGTGGGAGCACTTGGACTCACCACTTCCAAAAAAAGAATAGGGTACAGCCCTCTCCGCTGGCAATCTCATGCTCACAGTCTTCTGGGACCAGAACGGAGTAGTGATGGCAGATTTCCGTGCAAAGGGTACACCAATAACGAGCCTATTATACTTCACTTTTTATAAATTAAGAAAAGCTATCAAAATCAAGAATCGGGGAAAGATCAGCAAAGGTACCCTCTTCCTGCAGGATAATGCATGTCGCCAGATTAGAAGCACGGCCGAGTGGTTATGAAATCCTGCCCCATCCTCCCTACTCTTTTACCTTGCTCCCTCTGATGTTCACCTCTTCCCAGCCATGAAGTGGTTTTTGAAAGGAAAGCATTTACCGGATGATGCAGCCTTGATTTCTGAAGTCACGTCGTTGTTGGAAGATAAAGCTCGGATGTTCTACATACCCTTCTGCATCAAACGATGGGAGAAATGCATAAATCTGGGCGGTTTCTATGTAGAGAAAGACTAATAACTGTGCAAAGTTTCGTTTCTCTATGATATTGAAAGTAGGCCCGGGGCCTTAATTATTGCACGCCTCTCGTATATATATATATATATATATATATATATATATATATATATATATATATATATATATATATATATATATATATATATATATATATACGTATGCATATACACATATTAATACATATATACACAAACATATATATATATACATATATACATATACATATACCTGCATAAATATATATAAACACATATATGCATACAAAAATAATTATACATATATATGCATACATATGCATACATATATGCATATATATATATGCATACATGCATATATATGCCTGCATACATATATACGCACACACACATATATATTCATATATATATAGCTGTAAAAATGAATTTTTCTGTTTACAATATAAAAAGGTTTTGTTTTTTTTATTCTGTTTGAATAAACAGTTTTTACATTAAATACTGCACATATTTTATTTTACTATAAGTGAGTTCTCTATGTTATTGCAAAAAATCCTAAACCATTGCAAATTAGAGAATAAAAGTATTTTTGCTCCATCAATTCCGAATTCTCCCTATTGGAGTCTTTGAAGAAAACAATGCCTTCATATTCCCCTATAACTCTTTCTTGCCTATATATATATATATATATATATATATATATATATATATATATATATATATATATATATATATGTGTGTGTGTGTGTGTGTGTGTGTGTGTGTGTGTGTGTATCTTGCCTCAAATTCATAAACTGATTGGCAGGCTTCAGATGTATATTTTACGACCATTTCAGTACATTGTAAAAGTGCAGGCAAATCCGGCAAGTATTACATTCCGCCACTCGTTAATAATTCGCAAAGTTCATCATAAGATAATTCTTCAGTAAATGCTGTTTCCGGAACTCCACTTGTGTAAAAATCTATCAAATGTGCCCAATGTTTAGCCTCAACATCTATTCTCGATTTTCTGTTGTTTTTTGACACGTTCCCCATCCCGAAAAATAAAAGGGCAATCAACTTATTTAGTTTACTTGAAATAATGATGGTTGGATGACTGCGCCCCTTGTCGAGATAAAGTAGGTTCATTTCACTGTCGTATTTCGGCGCGATTTGTTTTATCTGTGTTGGTTAATAGACATTCTTGTGTGCGGGACGTTTTCTCAGTTGATAGAGTGCTTGCCTCGCATGCAAGAGGTTCGGTTTTCGAATCCTGAGTTAAGATGTGTCTAACTGATGAGCCCAAATGAGGGCGAAACCCGAGTCTTGGACTTCCGGTTTGTTGACTGTCATTGCTCTTGAGGGCTGCGACGTTGTTTGGCTGCGGAATTAATTATATACAATCTCTCACATTCTGAAAATCATATATATATATATATATATATATATATATATATATATATATATATATATATATATATGATGTCAGCAAATTGTTCTAGAGTGTTGCCATTACGTAATAGATCTCTTGCTCAAAAGACGACAACAGAAGCTCAACTAGTAGCACGTGCCAGACGGTCACCTCTATGAAACTTTTATAGACCAGCACATCCACTGATGACCGGGGCCAAGCTTTGGGGCCCTGAAAACCTACCAGGCCAGACCCTGTAAGAACTAGAGCCTTTTTTACGTAAGCATCACCACTTATCAAAGCCAACAGACCACTCGTGGATAAGGGTTTAAGCGTGTAGAGTAGAAATTGGGCAATATAGAAATCGTTATTAATGGAAGTTCGGTAAATTTGTAAACTTATATGGAAGAGATTATCTTGTTTCAGTTAGACTTGAAGACAAGCATATTCTAGCCAGCTGGAAAACAGTAGAGCGAAAGACAGTTCCACAGGCGTGTAGTTCTAAGAAAAAAGTTTTTTTTTCATGGGATCTATGTTAAGGTTAAGACACAGATAAAGAGTGAGTGGAAGTATTGATAAAGTTTTTTGCTAGGAGGGGTTCTTGTGAAAGTTTTGCCAGGGGGGGTCATAGATAAGAGCTCAATCGAGCAGCTGACATGAAAATAACAATAAAGCCAAGACAAGCTCGCAGCAGTCTTCTGTTAGAAAGAGGTTGCAGGGAAGAGAAGGGGCATCCTTTACGAGAGTACGAAGTCTATTTTGTACGCTAGCAAGGCAGGAAAGTCCTTTCTAGCAGCTCCTGCCCAGATGTGGCAACAGTACTGCATCATTGGGCGAACCTGGCTCTCATGTAGAAAGAGAACTCGATCTATAAAAAAAATCTCACAATTTTCCAGCGGCCGTGGCAACGGATTTAATGTATGTGTTCATTTTAGATCAGTAGTTAAGGTGAAGCCCAGAATATTGTCAAAACATGAGACCTCAACAAGAGCCATTCATTTCAATTGATGCCAGCTGGGCATCAGCGCGTTGATGATGGAAAGATAAAAGCTTGGTTTTAGATGCATTAAATCTAAAAAGTCATCTTTTACCTATTGTAACACTTGCTCAAGATCGGACGAGAGAGAATCGGAGAGAATTTGAACGTTTACGCGCTTATATGTGCTACCATAGATAGAAGTGTCATCAGCATAAATGTCTATCAATTATGTAAGGATGTGATTTGGAAGGTTATTAATGTTGATCAGGAAGAGTGTTGGGCTCAGGAGGCACCCTTGAGGGACTCCAGCATTAATACTGTGAACTTCTGATTTCATCCATCAAACACTACGCTTATGAACCTATCAGAGAGAAATAATTTGATAATTGAGAAGACATTTCCAGTTACACCGTAGCTGGAGATCTTTCTGCCATACGCTATCAAAGGCCTTCGTTGAGAGATTCGCTAATCTTATGAGATATAAATGTAAGCACATCTGCTGTAGATCTAGCAGAACGGAAACCATATTACGTGTCATTAAGAAGGTTATTTCTGCTGAGATGGTTGGCTACTTCTCTGTTTAACAGATATTCAATCAATTTACTCATGACGCACAGTTTATTGGTCTGTACTGCGAGGGAGATAGGCGATCACCTGCATTCTTAAATACAAGGCATACTAATGAGATTTTCTTAGTTGATGGGAAGCATTTCTCCTTAAGAAAACGTTTAAACAGTTTTTTAATATGGACGCTAATTCTGGTTGAAACCTTTTAAGTACTATAATTAGAATACTGTCAAGGCCGGTTGCTTTACTGGAATCAAGGTTTTTGATTTGCTGAGCAACGTACTGTACATATATTTTAGATCACATTGAGCGTTTTCTGATACAGGAGCCAATATTGGGGGGGGGTTGGCGGCCTTGGTCCAAAAGATAGAAATAGCTGTAACGTTCTTGGCAAAGTGTATGACTTTGTCTGATGCTGACGAGAATACGTCAGGTCCATTTAAAATAGTTGGGATAGAACACACGTCTCTGTTCAACTTTAATTGCCATTTACGCCGATATCTGCATCAATCCTTATTGAATGCCTATTTGCCGTTTAAGGTTACAGCCAGTCTTTTTGTCATCGAAATACAAACTGATTGCAAAGTATGTATTCCATTGCATATCAAGTGGTGTATTTGCTTTAAGATTTTCATAGTGTGTAAACACGCACGCACACACACACACACCCACACACACACATATATATATATATATATATATATATAGATATATATACATATATATATATATATACCCATTGTTAAATTTGGTTTCCATACATTCAGTGAATTTCACAGTGTATACAGATTAGTTAATACTGAGACTATGCGTACCTTATTTCCAAGAGAGGAGCGATATAACAGACGAGAAATATTTAAAAGCAAGTCTCCCATTGCCCTTATTTTATATCACTTAAAACCATAAGAGTAAGAGTGTTGTCTCATCTATATCCAGGCTAGAGGTTTAGGGGAAATATCACATATTTTGTAATAACACTAATAATAAAACAAATTGCTATTCTGAAAATATAGGAAAAATACAGTATCTTTCTAGCACCCCACCAAAAAAATGTAGAAAAACACATTATTTGAGATTGTCGAGGGTTCTTAAGCAGAAAATAACCCTTAAAATCTCAGAAAACGGATATTCTCTAAGATGTGATTGAATTAAAGTTCCAACATTTTGGGATCACCTCTCTATATTAATTTTACGTAAAATAATACATATTTTATAGCAAGTTTTATTGGGGGATTAGTCTCTTATTTTTTTAGAACTGCTGTCTATTTTGTATTTGGGGCCTGGTAACAAATAAAAGTAAGGTGTCTTTAAAAACGCCTGATTTCAAGAGCCATATTTTAAATTTCTTAAGGTATATTTTAATTTTCCGAAAATATGTAGGTGTCCGGGTATTGTGAAATGTAGTTTGTGGACTTTTAAGTGATGGCCATTGTTATACGCCTAAACGCGTATATTTTTTGCTTAATACATGGAACAATATTAATGTGCGCAAAATTTTAATTCGATATTCTTTTTCAGTACACATAAACAATAAAGTAACCACGTTTTATTTAAATTTGGTTTGATAATAATGCCACAATAAAACCCATCTCTAAAAAATAACAGGACCACACAAAAATAAGGTAATAAAGTATGTGATTATTTTACGTTAATATAGAAAATTGGTCCCCAACCTTTTAAATTGAAAACAATAATGTTGAACCTTAAGGACTGATCTCCAATTGCCGACTACACAATATATGCCATATGCTTTCAAAGGCGCCTTGATTCGTAAAATTCTAATCAATAATACTCAGGAGTTTAAACTTGTAAAATCGCCACAAAAGGTGAGTATATATATATATATATATATATATATATATATATATATATATATATATATATATATATACTCGTAACCAAATTGAATATCGAAATTCTCGTCTCCTTGTTTGTGTGTTACGAAACTATTTGGAAATTTGCAGCCTTTTTAACGATTTTAAATCTATTGTATGCTTTAATGTTATGCCAATTGGTAAAAGAACGTATATTTTCAAACCAACGCAATATGACAAGATTTGCCTACGTTTGTACATATAGTGTCATAGCAAAACAGTTTTCGTTTCGCTCCTTTGTGATTACTTTATCTACGGATTTCTTTTATTGGTTATTTTCCTTGTACCCTTGCCTGCAGACTAGCAGCTGAATAACGTATTGGTGAGATGCCTTGAGTGTCGTTGCGGTGGTTGCGTTTCGATCCTGGCTTCAGGTTGTTGTCTGTCTCGCCGCACTGATTAAATATGACAGAGCGAAACAATAGTATATGCCGGTGACTATATTTATATAAGTTATAGTAGTAGTAGTAGTAGTAGTAGTAGTAGTAGTAATAATAATAATAATAATAATAATAATAATAATAATAATAATAATAATAATAATAATATACGGCATGATCGCATTGACATAACGGTTCTTGTCACATCACCGAATTTAAGCAACGTTGAGCTTGCTTAGTACCAGATGGGTGAGCATTTTGGAAATTCTAAGCGTTGTATGTGCTCCTCACTTATCTTAGCATTTGTTGCCAGTGGTCGTAAACATACACTCCACTTGCCACTGGTATTTAACAATGTCGATTCAAGAGACGTGTGGTTGTAGATTGCGCACATCCTACCACAAAAAAATCTCACGCGCAGTCACCCCTACGGTGGGTATCCATGGTTTGTCAACGATTGACTGAACCTATTATTATTATTATTATTATTATTATTATTATAATTATTATTATTATTATTATTATTATTATTATTATTATTAGTAGTAGTAGTAGTAGTAGTATTAGTATTATTATTATTATTATTATTATTAGTAGTAGTAGTAGTATTATTAGTAGTAGTAGTATTAGTGTTATTATTATTATTATTATTATTATCGGTTTTATTATTATTATCGGTTATACTATTACTAATATCGGTTATATTATTATTGTCGGTTATATTATTATTATCATTAGTATTATTATCGGTTATATTATTATTATTATTATTATTATTATTATTATTATTAATATTGTTGTTGTTGCCAGTTATATTATAATTTTCATTTTTGTCTGGAGAGGTTTTTCGCATGTAAAGGATGTGTTTATTTTATTTACTCGTAAAAATGTGTAAGTTTCTGCCTTGCACTCGTCGCCGTCGCCGTGGAAAATGCATGATTTGTTGGGATTGTTGGAATTGATACGAAACACAAGAGAAGCGTTCGGTTTTCCGGAGAGGGTTTTCGCATGTAAAGGAGTTGTTTATTGTTTTTACTCTTAAACACATACACATTTGTGCCTTCTCATCGTCGTCGGTACCGTAGTAAAAATGCACGAACTTTGTTGGACTGTTTTTAATAATAAGAAAAACAAGAAAGGAGTTTGGTTTTCCGGATAGGTTTTTTGTATGTAAAGGATTTGTTTATTCTTTTTTACTCGTAAAAATGGGTAAATGTGTGCCTTGTCATCGTTGTCGTCCACGGGGAAAAATGCATGACTTTTGTTGGGAGTATTTGAATTAATACGAAAAACAAGAAAAGCGTTCAGCTTTCCGGAGAGGTTTTTCGTACGTAAAGGATGTGTTTATTTTATTTAAAAGTGTGTAAATTAGTGCCTTGTCATCGTCGCCATCGTTGTAGAAATATGCCTTAGTTGTGACTGTTTTGGTTGATACGAAAGAAAAGCCTTTCTTCCGGAGATTTTATCCATGTAAAGATGTGTTTATTTTATTTACTCCTAGAGGTGTGTAACTTTGTGCATTGACACAGTCGGTAGCGCCTTGGAAAAATGCATGGTTTTTGTTGGTATTCCACTGTTTGAATTAAGACGAAAGAAAGGGAAAAAAGATAAGAAAAGTGAAGAATGATACAGAAGCGAAAGATAATATAGGGAAATGGGGAGAAAAAAGAAAAAAGAAAGAAAGAGAGAGAAAAACGAGAAAAAGGAAAAGAAGGTAGAAGGAAGAAAAATAAAAAAGAAGAGGAAAAGAAAGAAGAGTAGAAAAAGAAGGGGAGAGGCAGAAAAAGAGGACAAAATTCCAATCCTTTCATGGTAAATTAGCATTATTAGTTGCAGTGTTGGTGGTGGTAGTAGTGGTGGTATGATGTTATTGTTATTATTATTGTAGCTGTTATGGTAGGTGTTGTTTTTTCGGCCATTGCTATTGTCGTTGTTACTGTTAGTATTATTACTACCGATATTAGTGTTTCTATTATCATTGTAAATTTTTATTTCTATTGTTGTTCGTGGTGATAATGGTAATAGTGGTCGTAGTGGTGGAGGAGAAAGTTAGGGATGGTTCCATAATCTATCAGTGCTAGTGTAACCTAAAAGTCACTTCCCCATTCATGGGAGAATTTCAAATCCAAATTATTCAAAATAACGACGTACATTAGGCTGGGCTATCTTGCGATGGTCTCACGTTCGGAAGGTTTCCCATTAGTCAACTGGGTAGGTCCTGCTGTCATCATAAAACTGTTCGATATTCTGAGGATGTGGCTAGATATAGTGGGGTGAGAATTGCCAGAGAAGGTACCAAGACACGGGGAGGGGGGAGTTGGAACAGGAAATCTGAAAACTCTTGGACGGATGAGGAAAGAAGAGTACTGTGGGGATGGGTAGAAAGGAGCGAAGGTACTAAATCTAGTGGGTATATCTGAAAAGTGAAAGAAGAATGGGATCGAGAGGAGGATGAGATAGAGTGTTGCGAGTTTGATATCCAGTTAAGATAAATTAAAAATAACAAATTACATTCAGTGATTGCATGAGAAGTGGTTGAATGAATCGTTAGGAATGGAATGAATAACGAAAGTAAAATTGATGAACTAGCTCTGATAAAACACTGAGCGAGTGGAAGGTTAGAAAGATAATGTAAGCTATGATGGGAGGCGGGCAACTGAGGAGTAATATACTCCTATGTTTAGCGGAAGGAATGAGCATGAGATTGAAAAATCTAAAGCAGATTAGATCATTGACTCTGTGACAATGGAAGCAGAGGAAGGAGCAGATGTATGGAGAAGTTCTGATGAAGTTTAAATATTGAATTCTGTAGAAAAATACTTCAGAAGTAAAGAGGAGCTATTCTTAGAGCCGAGATCATAGTTATTCAAATCATGAAGTGTAGTGACAGGCGGAAGCTAAAAGGCAAGGTAAAATAGGCCGTGTCTTTCTATTCTAGTTTAACTTCTTTTTTTATTTCTCTAATTCTATCAATGCCTTTCCGTTACCCGTTAATACTTTCTTGAAGCCGCTTCTGTCAGTATGGTATTCTATCCTTCATTCCTCCCTTTTGCTTCTGTATTAATCTAAAGCAATTCGCGATGAAAAGCTAGTTCAACACTTGAAAATATACATGCACGAGCATATATACAAGAATTGATGACCAAAGTTAGAAACACACTGATAAAATAAACCGCATAAGCTACAGATGTTTACCTACAATGTTGAAAAGACAACTTGAACAACCGGGGGAACATATTTATCATTCCCTTGATGACCGCTGTCTACTCCCAGATTTACAGAAACGAAGCCATAAAGGGGGAAAAGTAACACATGATCTATTACACATAGATCAAAGTTTCTGAAAAAAATTAAAAAGTTAAAAGTACAAACTTAGTCATGGCTTAGCATATGATAGACTCCACATTATTATAAACTCACGCGTATGATAGATTCCCACAAGCATGAATGCCTGCGAATGTACAAAATACGAAAATACGAGGTAATATAATCAATAATAATGGAAAATGCTATGAAACGGACCCGAACTGTCAGCGAATGGGAAATGTATAACTGAAAAAAAAAAAGATAAATCTTTCAAGGTGATTTCATATCAGGATTTCTGTTCATTCTATCCATAATAACCCTGAACATATACACGTCCACTAACCTAGAAAGTAAGCATGAACCACCTAATATAAATGTAATGAAACTATTTGCAAAACTCAATATAGAACTGGAGCTAATAATAAACACAACTATACAGTGCAATATATAGTGTATAATTATTAATTTTACTTTATAAGTATGCGTACATGAATTGGAATTGATAAATTTACTACTAATAAAATAAAACATTTTGAAAAAATATTCATTAATAAATATGGAATGTTAATACGAATAGTTGGGTCTAGAGACTATATTTGGAATTCCATATGGCGTAATGAAAACATACTAAATGTACTTTTCAGCTTTTCTTCCAATTTTCGATTTAAATTGTCAAAGCACACTTTATTTCCTTTTGATGGATTGATTATTGCTATTTCTTCGGATGTGTTAAGCGCATACTAGATTTACTGATGGATATAATAATAAGCGATTAATTTTGCGCTAAAAAGCAGATAATGACAATAATTGTAAATGACAACTGAATAAAAGGAATAAATAATAAGATGGTCAACATCATTAACTTTAGAATATTATTTTTTGGCATATATTCATTATATTGGTCTGTAGTTACATTGAGTTTGTTAAATAGCGATTGGTATATATTATAAGAGAATATATTTCTACAGATTATATATATATATATATATATATATATATATATATATATATATATATATATATATATATATATATATATATATATATATATATATGGAACCTGGATTGTAACAGATGGGGGATCATATGGGAATTCTAGACGCTGTATGTGCTTTCTGCTTTCTCGTCATGGTTTCCACGTCACTGGTTATCAACAATGTCCATCCAGGAAAGGTGTGGTTTTTGATTGCGCAATTCTTGACACAAAAATTTAACGAGCAGACACCCTGACCGTGGATAACCAACAGTCTGTCAGGATTTAAGGAAACCTTATATATATATATATATATATATATATATATATATATATATATATATTTATATATATATATATATATATTTATATATATATATATATATAAATATAATAAAAAAAAATATATATATATATAGAGAGAGAGAGATAGATAAATAGATAGATATATAGATATAGATATAAACTCTCAGTAATGCTTGGGGTTTGTATAGCAAACCTCTTAATCAAGCCATTATAAACATATATTTCTAAATATTATATATTGGTAAAATTATTTAATAAAAAGAATATATTCTGGTAAAAAAGCATGTGAGTTTAAGAAAAAGATCTATATAATTAACCTGTTATACTTATTGCTAATGCTTAATGTATGGATTTTCCTTTCCTATATCTCTAAAACAGTGTAATAAAACGCGATATATGTCACATAGAATTGTTAATTACGTAAGGCAATAAATTTGTAGTGGAGTTTCATATCTGCTTTGTTGATTGAAATGGTCCATACTTTTTTTGGAAACATGGAACTTACTCTCATTTAAGGCATTCTCCGAAAACACGTTCATTTTTAACGTTACAACAAGCAAGGTAACCCTTATTTTCACTAGTTATTTTACCTTTAAAAATATAACGAAATATATAACGATGCACTATATTCGCAATTCGGCCCCAGTTTGTCTAGTTCAGTTCTTTTTTTCCCGAAACGAGTAGGTAATATTTTATTATATGCACGCTCTTTGGAAACTGTCCAGCACATTTACTCTAGTTCATATTCCCGAACAATTCAATTAATAATGTTTTCAATATCTATTGTCCCCAATAAGATCAATATAGACTAAGCTCATCCTGTTTTCAACAAGTGTATTTTGTGGAAATTGGAAATCTATACATACATATTATAGTATAGTATCTATCTATCTATCGATCTGTGTGTCTCTCTCTCGCTCTCTCTCTCTCTCTCTCTCTCTCTCTCTATATATATATATATATATATATGGGTGTATGTGTGTGTGTGTGTGTGTGAAAGAGATACGTATACTCTATGTATCAGCTTGACAAGGAGGTTTTTGCGGCTTTATCTTTTAAATTCAGATTACCATATCTCGGATCAAACCAAATATATAGCGATCATAATAAGCACTATGTACATCAACATAATATTGCCAACGCAACGTCCAAAAAAAATTCTATTTGGTCACGATGAAAGGGCTTAATGTGCTTTTATATCGCGTGAGTTTTTATAGTGTTTCTCAGCCAGAAAGTTTTCGGGATGCGTGAAACAGTGGTAATCGGTGGAGAAGCGTCGGGAGAGTATAGCTGATGAGATATTTCCGTAGCTTAATACTTTCAGCGTTTTCAGGGATTTTTCCGAACGAGCTGTGAAACACTGTCATGGAGGAGACATCCTCCTTTCCTGTTGAAAAATGGTGGGTGTTGTTGTCGAAGTATCTGACGCATTTCATCTATTCGTTGACAGTGATGCTCCACTGTAATGAGTTCGCGTAATTTTAACAAACGTTTATGGATGAGACAAATCGCAGACTACTGAAATAGAATACATTTGTTGTACGACTACTGCTCCAAATTAATCCTTGCCAACATCCGATGGCCGGCTCCTACGCTCATCATCTTCGATACTCTCCTCGTCGAAACGAAATTGATAAAACTACTTTCATTCTCTGTGGTTAGTAGTCGTTTTAACATCACACGTCTTGTTGATATCTCGTTTTCCTTCTGCAGCTTTTACGCCTAGCTTCGATGGAAATAAGAACATATTGGGAATGTGCTGGTTTTCAATCTTCTATTAACCGTTTTGAAAAAAGAAGGGCAATGTTTAAACGATTGCAATTTTATCGATAAGACAGAGCAATATCGCCATTTAAAATTATATATAAAACACTTGTGTTGGATACAAAACATCTCGAAATACATCAGATGAAAACATAATGTATAATTCCGCTAGAATTTCTTCTCAACCTATTAGCTTATTAAAAAAAACATGTTATTATTGTTACACGCAAAGGATGCCCCCTTGCCTATAAATAAGAAAAAACATTAGATAAATGAAAAATAGGATTAGGATAAGCAGGTCCTAAAATCAATATAATAGTAAGAAAATGAAACAAAACTCTAATTAGTAGAACACCCAGGCGCAAGAAAGAACCAGTACACTTATGACCGAAAGAAGTCGTCGATTAAGAGAGAGGTAAAATGAGACATCGGTTTACGGCATAAGGGTGGCTGGATCAAGAAGCTGATGGTAATCACAGGAGGTATACCCTACACCACAAAAATTAAATTCTAGAAAGATCAGCGAGAGATTCTGATGGAAACATATAATTATGAAGTCAGTTGAAAAGGAGTTTTTATTGATGTGATCTGATTTTTCTCAGCCAAGTTGTGGTATAGATATAGAGAAAAATCCACTTCAATTTTAAAATGCGTACATTAAATTTTATAAGTAAAGGCTGCCCCCTTTTCCTGTAAATTAAACCATTAGATGAGTTGAAAATGAGATTAAAATAAGCCGAGACTGGAATCTTGTAAGCAATTTATAGAGAGGGATTCAGAAATTGGAATGTCAGAATTAAGCTTTTGTTTTGGAAATAGTTAAATATGGTTTGCATTGTATAGATAATTTAATCGTTCGTTCTATTATGAAAACTGAATGAAAATATAGGTAAGTTCAGACTCCTTTGTTTGCAGAAGAGTGTTTGGAGAACGTGCGCTGAGACATGTGAGTTGGCCACGTTTGAAACCATACTACTGACATCATAGCAGAAAGGGAATTTCTCAATAATAGGAGCTAGGATTAGCTGATTAGTCGAGAGTCGTCAGTCGGGTATACAGATTCGAGCAGTCAGCAAAGTGGGTCGGAAAGATGTGAAATGATCATTGGAGGGTCGCTTTAGAAATGGATGGAGAACATTTAACCATGTAGAAACGAATTTGAATTCCTGACGTCATCATCAATTCGACTGTTCAACTGAAATAAAGAACATGACCAATTTTTTAACTGTTGTCTTCGTGTCGTCATACAACAATTGAGTGTAATGTGTTGATCATCTTTAATGTGAACTGTGCATGACCCCCTTCCAAGTAATGCGCCCTGTCTCAATAATAAGTAATGATCGTTCCCCTGCTGTGTTAAAAGAACTGATCACCCTCTATCCTCGTTAATGTAGGGTATAAGAATCCACAGAACTGTAAAATGTATAAATGTCTCTTTCTCACCCATTATCGTCGTATATGAACCCCAATATGAAACCCTGCTATTCATTATTATAAGCATCTGTTTATTTTTTTAATTATTTTTTTTTATTATATTTTCATCCTAAAAGGGGCACATTGACACTGTGGTCTAGGGGGCTACTATAAAGTGGCAGTAGCCACTTGGGCACTATGTTGGGATTTGGGCAGCAAAATGTCGGTTCACGTTACACCTGAACTTCTGTATG
>NC_136482.1:39530779-39573279 GCF_053919585.1 Euprymna scolopes
CATATACATAGGTGCGTCCACATATACATCGATACTTCCACGTACAAACGGACACACACATGGATGCACACATGCATATATACGCATACATACATACCCAGATATACAGACAGTTATTGGTATAGACATATTCGTCTACATAGGTGTAAATCTAAGTTCATTAGTGTGTATATAGACGCAATACTTTCGTTAAATATAGATATGATTATACATAGATCTGAGCATAAACTCATTCCCAGGCTCATATGCGTAATATTTTACGTTAGTGGAGGTTTTTAATGGGTTGATGTTGGTGCACACGGGAGCGCCGACGTAACCTCCTCATAAATGTACATACCTAGAGATATACTCCCCCACACGCATGCATGCACACAGATATACATGCACACACATATGCACACATACATGAACTCATACATACATCCGCAAAAATCCACATCCACTCTCACTTACGCACCGATAACATGTCAAGGCGAAGATGCAAGTGTACATGTGAACGTCTCTTTAAGCATATGGGTGTGTATGTACGCATGTGTGTGCTCGCACATACGGCCGCAAGCTAACCTTCTCCAAGCACTTAACAGCAAATAAAAATCAAATACATGAACCCCATCATACCCCCGCCTCCCAACCTGAGCGAACACCCAACAGGTCAAGACATACGTATCAAGAAATCATTCCACCAACGAGACGCCACCAACCTAAACATTAGGACTCGAATTTAAAAATAATCCCCTCCTCCTACCCCCACATATCTTCCTCCCCCCTCCATGTATCTCTATGCCCTCAGCCAAGACCCACAACAACCCCCTAATAGTGTTGTCTCTTCTCAAAATGTATAAAATGATAATGATTTGTACTTTGCTAAAACACATTATAGCTTTGCAATCGAAGATGTTAAATGTAAAATAAATATAACCTTAAAATCTGGCAATCTGTACACCACAGCGCAGCCTGTCTTTGAGTTTTGCTGAAAATGTATGTTGTATTAGATACTTCGTGTCCATGTCTTTAAAATGTAATCAATTACTTAACAAACTCTTGCGGATTTCATCTATCTGCTTCTGTTTCACCGACTAGAGGAATGTAGGTCTACGGATTTTTCCAATGCTTAAGCATTAAACAAGTTATACTCGGATGTTTCTTTCCTGCTGAATAAAAAGTTCAATATTTTCGCCAGCATTATCTAAGGCGATCCGAGTCCATTCTAACAGAGTTGAACACCATATGACTTATATTATTCATTTATAGGCTTTAATGTTATACACCACCTTTGTTTATAAACGTAAATAGCGAGTGACACATTAGCACTCATCACCAATTTGCTCCCTTTAAGTTGCTAACACGACTATTAATATACTGCTGTTCTACTTTGGTTCGATTTTTTCTTCGAATAGCACCACTATTCCAGGTCGCGGTGTCACTCAGATCAGAATGAATTGTTATTAGATAGTGAGACAAATCAAGGACGGTGGAACTTGGGTAGGTTAAGATTTTTTTTTATATAACAGAACTCATAGTAAAAGATTCTTATTAGACTTGAAAACGATCATTTCATACGAAGTCGGAATGCAGATAAACGGAAATGCTTTCCACAAACGAGTAACTCAAAAGATTGTCTCAAAACTCAGGGAATGTTTGTTTAAATGTTGGCTAGGCACATGAAGTAGGAAAGTCGTTAGCAATTGTCGTGAAATCTTACAAAAATAAGTTTATTGCAATTATTTACTAGCAATTGACTCAGTAAATGACTACCATCGGAATAATTTGAATATTTTTCTCAGGTAACTAATATTTTACTGGTATCTATTTCTAATACCCATATTGATTGCAAGTACAACATGTTTTTTTTCTTTTTAAACGTTCCACGCTTCACTATATTTGGAATGTCTTTCCTTACAATAGAGTTTTATTTCAACATAGTCCGTACTCTGCACATGTACACTGTAAGTTGCTCAGATTACGACCTATTTACGTTTTCTCTTAGTTTTACGACCTCAGCTTCAATAAAACTTAAAGGAATAAATACAGGTTTCGTCAATTTTTTGCGATTTACTATTTCTTATTTTATATGCAGCTGTTGCTGTAATTCCTTAGCAAGCAGAATGTTTATTCGAAGCTTCCAAGCTGTTACGGCCAAAAGTATTTTATGTCTTGAACAAAAATTCTAAATTTACGCATGTCAGTTTTTTAATCTTTCCGATTATATATTTGTAGTCATAGTGCCGGTGTCAATAGTAAACCTATTAGTAGTATTCGTTTTTTCCACTAGTAGATAAAATGTGTTTTTATACCTGGAATACGTAGGTTTAAGATATCATTAATCAAAAACGCACCCATTGTTCCAGGAAAATTGCTGTCCCCTTTCCATGTAAATAAGAAGAACATTCGATAAGTGAAAATGAGATTCGGATAAGTCCAGACTCGAACTTTGTAAGCAAGGTTAAAAAATAGAATGTTAGAAATAGGAGTGCTAAAAAGGTATATTTGAACATCCTATTATTAATAGTTAGATATTGTTTATATCGTAAAAAAAATTGATTGTTCACTCTTTTGTGAATTTTAATATGAAAAATGCCAGCTAAAAAGAATGAACCATACAAATTAAAAATACAATATAAAAAATAGGTTCAGTTTTCAAATAGGTTAAGAGAGGATTCGTTGTATGTAGAAGTGTGTTTTGGACAACCATGCATAGCCACGTGAATTAGTCACTTTGGAAACACACTTCTGACGTCATAATAAAAGAACGATTCTCCATATAGTTCTATGGGTTCGAATTTCACAGTCAGTCCAATAAGTCATTCAGATAGAGAGTGGAGAGTCAGTTAGTTGACAGTCAGTGATCATCTGACCTTTTGTAGGGAAGGGGTAGAAGATTAACCATGTAGAACAGATGTGAATTCCTAACGTCATGATCATTCGACCGGTCAAATGAATAATGAATCATCTTTGTGTTTTTTTGTAAAACTGTTGTAATGTGTCATCTTTCACCACCCAAAAGGTAATGTGTTAATCATCTTATGAACATTGCGTAACCCTTCCAAGATGATGTGGCTCTCCTCCTCTCTATATGCGTTATAAGAAATGTAAGAACTGCGCATCTATCACCATCTCTTCTTGCTAATATATGTTATAAGAAACATCCCAGAACTGTATAAATGTCTCCCTCTCATCATCATCGACGTCCGTGTATTATATGATCCCAATATGAATTTTCTCTCATCTCTATCATATGTACCCTTATGCAACACCATTAGTATAACTTATCTAGACATGACATGTTAGTAGGTAATTATGTGTTCATCTGAAAGGCGTTTTAATGTGTACTAATTTCAACATGAACTGTAAGAAGACAATATGACACATCATTAGGTGATAATGTTTTCACTTTAAATGCATGGACATTTACACTAATTTCAACATGTAATGTAAGAAAGTAGTGTTGCTTTCACGTGAAATACATTGGTTTAAAGGGCCTCTAATCAGCAAATATACCTTACTATTTTACATTGTTAAAACTAACACTAAGGTAATGCATAATGTTTCTACCTTATATGTGTTGGAATTTGTGCTAAATTCAACATGGCATATTGTAGTTGATTATTATGTTTCACCTGAAAACTCACTTCTAATAAACACAACCTTATATGCATTTCCTTATATTGGCATGATATTTTAGTAGGTGATAACTTTTTCACCAGAAATGCCTCAAAAGACTTACTAATTTTAACATTACATACAAGTAGGTAATATTTCAACTTGAAATGTGTAATTTAAAAGATCCATAATCAACAAAAGCATTATATGAGTTTTCTTTTTTCGACATACCACTTGATTAGGTAAAAATGGTTCCAGTTTATATGCGTTGGAATTTTTACCAATTTCAACATGCTATGTAAGTAGAAAATTATGTTTTAACCTGAAATGCGTTTGAATTTGCACTAATGTGAACGTTACATATATGTAGTTAATAATCGTAATATTTTAGGAGGGGAAGCGAATAGGTTCACTGAGTTTTAAGTTTATTCGTTGCTCATTAATTTATGCTTGCATTACTAATTTTTTGTGACACCTGACCTAGTAACAAGTTTATTAATTAATAGATTTTTTAATTTTTATTCATCACATAATCTTTTTAGGGATTTACTTTTTGGTGGGGGGGGGGAGGGGGTAATTACTTGCTTTATTTTCTCCCCCCCAAAAAAACAGTTGTAAAAAGTTAAAACTGACATATTGTTACTTTTCATTTTACATCGAGATTTCTTTTCTCCGATTAATATAATGCTAGGTTTTCCTCACCTAATCAGAATGTTGCTAGGTTGATTTGACCAGCGGCATTTTTTGTATCAAATGTTTGTTTGCCGTTTCGAATATTGTACAATCCTTTTAAGGGATGTCAGTATGATAACGGCTTCATCGCATAACCGTACTAATATATAGCTATTTATATATCTCGTATTAATTTCATGGCGAATCCTATGAAATTCTCGGGCGGAAAATTACAGCAGATTCATCTAAATTAAAATGTTGCGTAAACAATTAACAAGTTCTATACGTAGCTATACAATAATACACATTTGAATATCAATTAGTATACTATCCTAGCGCTTAGATATCAGCTGTGCCACCCATGTACATAATTACACTTATTCTGATGTAGTTCAATGTAAGGTTTACTTATATTAATACGGCTTTCTTACTTTATTGAACATTGGTGTAAGTATTTGATAAATGTTAATTTATAAAATAAATGGCATGTATTTTATACTTTAGCAACGGATCATGTGTTTTAAGAAAATATGTCATCAGCTTTCTTCAGATGTTTTCTTAAAATAACGGTGTGTGATATATTTATTTGAACTCATGTATCTGGTATTTTTTTCTCTCACCTGACCTTTGAAAACTCATCTACGTATATCTGCCTTGCTTACGTATGAAATAATATTGCCATCACAATATGCACGTATTTGATGAAATCGGCTTTAACGTATATTGACGTGTCCATTTATTCCAATATACTAACGTGCTCAATTATAGTTTAAATATAAAATATGCTTGATAATCCAGTTCAAGCAATCCTTTTTAATAACATTCCCATTCTCATACCTAATATGAATAGAAAATATATACTGTATTGTATATTACTCTGGAATAAAGTATTTTCCTGCTTATATATTAAGCATTTTACAATTTTTCATTTCATATTTTATTTGAAATAAACGCATTCTCTCATGTGTTCCCCATCCGGAAAATCAATATTTCCAATATGATGCATTATTTATATTTTATGGATAGTTTGAGAGACAGGGTCAACATAGATTACAATAGATCAATGAAAACCTGGATATTTAATATCCATCACAGTTGGATTTCGCCCAATGCTTTCTACCGTGGCATATTCCATTACCAAATATTATTGACTTTATTGATAAATTTATTTTTGTGTTAGTGGTATCTTTTAAGAAATAGGCAGATTTTGCACATTTATTTCCATTTCTCTATCGTTTTTCATGAGATTCATTTGTTGTGTGCATATCTATTACTTTATTACGTATTGTTGCATCTATTAAGGCGTTTACTTTTGATTTTGTCTTTGTAAAATTCAGATTGAGCGTGCTTCTAAATAGTTTAGTCATCTTGAACTTCCAAGCGACGGAAAAATTGGAACAAAAATCCGGGGGGATAAACTAAATTGAGTAATGTTTTGTCTACTGCATATCCAATCAGTTACCATTTGAAAATTGAAGAATATTTATGCAGGATAAATCAAGATCAGTAATAAACACCTTATTTCCCAAAGTTCCTACGCGCCGATAGACAGTGGATAAGGCCAACTTATCAAATTCCTCCAAATTATAAAGCTTTCTTTCATTACACCTAGTGTGCATTCCACCCCCCTCAATGGACACTACTGATTGTTTTTTTGCATGTTTAAAAGTATTCATTATATTTGAAACAGGGAACACCAAGAGAGTGATTTTGAATGCTAAAGATTATAGTATTTGTCTAGGAATGCACAGAGGAAGCGGTGTGATTTACTCTCCGTTAATTTTAGGATGCACATGTAAAAACTTACAGTTTAACTTATACACAGGGCAATGGGTATGGCTTTCAATTGAATTCGATTTTAAATGTGTAATGAAACGCTCAAGTTGTTAATCTTAAAACACTCATGGACTACGGTTCTCTGTATGTATACTAGTGTTAGTTCTCTGTGTTAATAAAATAAAACACTGAAACTTCCAAAAAATCATGATTAAATAAAACTATATATTGTAATTCTAATATATTTATGTTGAAATACATTATATTAAGATTATTATTATGTGCGCGAGAGATGGTAAATATAGTAACAAATAGTAGCAACTAAGATGCATTAATTTAAAGTATTTATTTATTATTTTTTCTTGTTTGTTTACTTATTTATTGTTTATTTTTTACAACGAATTATGGTTATGTATAACAAAGCATGGATTGGCGTATGGCGCCAGCAGCAACAACCGATGTACGCAAACAATATTTTTGTGCGAAGCAACCACATGTCGGGGAAGAAGAAAGAAAATATTATTGAACAAAAATATACATTTTATGTAAGAGAAGGGCAAATATTTATGTTTAACATCAAAAGCATTTTCTAAATAAGGCAGAGTGAAATGTGATAGACACACGGAACACTGGATAAGCACGATGTATTACGAGGAGACTTTTGACCAAGGGAGTTAGTGTCATTGTAGAAAATATCTTTATATAGATGTATTTGTATAACAGATATAGAGTGAGCCAAGGTATATTATCTTCGTATCTTGAGAGAGTGTATGCAAAGGCATCATTAAAACTATAGAGTTCGTTACAGAATGTCATTTGGTACATGTTTACAATGTCATTTTACAAAAAAAATAAAATAAAAAAGAAGAAGCAATGTAACCATGGAAGTCTAAAAGAAAGGAAGTAACCTAGCTATAAATGAAAACCTTAAAAAGTAAGGGTTGTAAACGATATTGTTTTTTTTTTCTTATCAATCTCCAGTTTTCTATATTTTTGTCATATTTTTGATTGCTAAATGAAGTTTTTTAACACGTTATGTCACGATTAATAGACTATTTCCGGTTAAAGACAAATAATCCAGACTGATGTAAGGGTATAAGAGATAAATTTCCAATGGTCGCTACACGGTTTCAAAGGGTTAGTAGTATTGTTTATGTAAACAATTAGAATAAAACAAGTAGAAATTATTTGCGTACATTCTCTTCGATAAGTATTCAATTTGGATAAATGATGTTCGACTCTAAACTAAGATTACTTAATATCCTCAGTTTTTTTTAGATAACTAATTATTTAAGATAAAAAATGCACGGCCTCTCAATAGCATAGGCGCTGCTGACTGGCTGATGATTTTTATTTTATTTCTATTTATTTCGCTGTCTACCGCTTTTTTCAGTATTCTCTTACCCGGATTCCTATTAATCTAATACGTAAGAAAGATATCTTAATATTCTAGGCCAACGTAAATTTTATAACTAATCGCAAGCGAAAATGTGTGACGGTACAGGAACTCACTTGACTTAAACGGAATACTGGAGATTTTTATTAATAAAACGCAGCTGTTGCATTTGTAACTGTGGAAAAAGATAAATAGCGCCGGTTTGTTTAAAGTATTTACTATCCTTGGATAAAGACATGGATGATGTTGATTACGACGGATTTCTTCATAGACATTCAAGACGATGGCGACAGAAATCGACCATCGAAGCACATTTTTCGTGTATAGAACGTCACTTAACCATCAGAAGTTAGATACTGGACATCTGAAGGGCCCATTTACAAAAGAAATAGCTTAGAAAAAAATAGAAGTTAAAACAAGTATTACGTGAATAAAATTAGTGCTTGTGTGTGATAGGATAGCTGTCGACGATAAATAATCAAAAAGGAAAATGTAATAAGTTTTGTATAGTTTGCTGACATGAGATTAAGTAGGAGGAAGGGATAATTCATCGATATTGAAACAGATTGCGCTGTAAATATTTTAACGTATAAAAATTGTTTTCATATATTTAGATTAATCCTGTGAAATTCCATTGTTACAAAGGCCCCAAAACACATAAAATGAAGGAAGGTATTTCTGACGAGGAAAAAGGAGAGTAACATTCAGCCAAGTCGTCCTTAAAAGATTTTATTTGGATGCATTTATTTATAATATAGGTGTATTCATTTTTCTTGCCCTGTCTTTATATTTATCTCAACGTAGTATTTATAAATTTATTGTAAATGTTAGTTCGCATGTGAAATTATATAACATAAAACAGAGGTGTGCATGGCAGAGGTAGAAACTGCAAACTCATCCAAATGCCGCATTTTGTTAGGTGTCATGTCACGGTGAGGTAGTAAGGGAAAATAAGCTATATGAAAAGAAAAATGCACCCTTGTTGTTAAAGAGAATTGAAATAGATGAGTAACACAAGTGGGCCAATAGCGATAGAAAAAAAAACTGGCTTAAACATGATCGCACAAGGACAGCGTAACACGTGGTCGACACTGCAGATTATTTGTTAAAACCTTGTAGTATGGGGATACTTTTTTCACAAAAGAGAAGGCATATTTCTGGGAACTGTCTGTAGATAGACGTCTATTGTTTCAATGGATAAGTCTCAGCTGAATTATTTTACTCATATATTTCTACTTGAAACTGTCTATACAACAAATGTGTTCTGAGTGTGAATATGTAACGATTCCAATACAGGTCTATCATAATTAATTAGATCTACAGAGATAATGTTTGCAAAAGATATAAAAAAACACCCTATTTGAATATCGTAAATCTACGATTTGAAATGATGGTGCTTTAAACTTACCCACACAGTAATTTTGGTAAATAAGTTAACCCTTGACCAGTCTTATAGCGGAATAACTAACATGTACGCTGCTTTCAAGTGAGACGTTAACTAACGCATTTGGAATGCAGAAAGGTTGGAGAATAAACGCTGTATTTCCTACACAAATGATATTTTTATGAAAGGCATCATGATTATTTACTTATCCTGGAGTTTTAGAAATTGTTAGAAATATTTTATTTATTTATTTCTCGCAATTATATCTCATGCTGTTTTAGAATTTTTTCCACAATTTCATTTCAGATTTTCCTATAAAAAACTAATAAGTCCACGCATTATCCCGCTTGAAAATAAGTTTATAATTATAGTGCTATGACCTATGTATCTCGTTGTAAATGGAAAATTACAATTTGTATATCGAACTGACACTACGGGGTCTGAACCTTGTATTGACGTCGAAGGAGATTGTACTATCAGCAAATGCTAAGTACCGGAACTTCAACTATTTTTGCATGAATTCTGTACCAAATAGTAAGTGTCTGGTTGGGCTTCTCGATGCATATCAGTGACTCATTTGGCAATATAACTTCATCATGGTCTAGAAATAACACTTTCATCGCTTTTACTTTCTTACTGTTTCCATCAATCATGCTCTAATAAACTTATAAGACTTTTTTATATATCCTAATATCCAATCATAAAACATCTCGAAAAACAATGCAAGTGTAACCCAGAATACCAACTTACAACGTAAATCCCAACTACCAAGTACAAATTCTCCAATATCAAAGGATATTACTCCTATGTCCCAGCGGTTGATATCCAAGTACATGAGACAAAATAAGAGCTATTTTGTCTTGTTCGAAACCGGCATTTAGCCGGATGATTCCTTAGATAACTTCTTAATTAAAATCTGGGTATTATTGCACTTATTGAACCGTTCTGAAATAGTAACGTTATTATTTAAAAAGCCATTATTAACATTAAGAGGGGAGGGAGTTTTCTTACTATTCTATATTTTAACCTTACAATTGAATGAAAACATATCATAACACTTTAATTAACCTTGGAAATACGATTTTAAAATAGCGCGGATCAGTAAGTGCACTAGTACAAAAATTTGAGTCCCAAGACCGCAATAGGTATGGAAAACTTTACTTATATCTCAAGAATGCACAAATTTTCCCTATATGTGTTTCGGAATTCCATTTGCCAAGAGCAGCGTCTTCATACCATCGCCCTAAAAACAGTATAAGAGCTATAATTTTTAAAGATACCACCGAGAGAATCGACAATATCTTGTCTGCTCATGATAATCCTTCGCGTATCACTCACGTCTCTAGTCACTTCAATATTCACAAGATTTAATAGCTATGCAACTCAGACGAAGTGGATGATGAGGGGAAGTCAATCACATACGATTACTCATGAACCCACTTGTCTGAACGACACTGCCATTCAGTAAGCAAGTCTTCTAGTCGTAATTTTAACAACTTTCCCAGGGCTATCCTTATCTTTCGTTTTGTACCCACTGAGATTTATCGACTACTCAGTTGTATCAGTTAAAATAAAAACCAAATATGTCCTTAGATACTGCAGACCATCGTTACTTTATTGCAGATTTGGAAAGCTCCCATGGATTTAAATGGTACCGTCTCCTGTGCACCATAATAAAAAAAATGCTGTGTAATACTAAACCTAGTTGAATTCCTAATAGTAATTTCCGACAGGAGATTTTATAGGCTACGTACGAATATATGTTTGTTGACGATTTTCATTAAAACACACTCATCGTGTGAATAAGTAATAATATAGAATAAATATATTTGTTTTCGAATTCTATAGCTTGCATAAATATGTAATCCGTCGTAAATTCAATTTAAAGGGTTTACAAGACATTATATATATACATATATATATATAAAGAATATATATATACATAAACATATATATATACATCTAAACAAATAAATTAATATATATATATATATATATATATATATATATATATATATATATAGAGAGAGAGAGAGAGAGAGAGAGAGAGAGACACGGAGACATATGAATATATATCCAGAAATACATATATGTGTACATGAACACATGTATATATATATATATATATATATATATATATATATATATATATATATACCTATATATACAAACATATATAAATGTTACAGGGGTATATATATATATATATATATATATATATATATATATATATATATATATATGTATATATATATATATGTATATATATATATACATGGAGAAGTATATACATATATAGATACACTTATATATACATATATCTATACATATAAATATATATATATAAAGGCATGCATATCAGCACATACGTATATATACAGACATATACATACATATATATATACACACACATAAATATACACATATACATATATATATATATATATATAAGTAAGTACAAAAATGTATATAGACATGTGTATATATGCGGGCATAAACATATCTGCATATATATATATATATATATATATATATATATATATATATATATATGTATATGTATATGATGATTGCAACGTCTTGTCAGACGAGTGACATTTAAAATCCATGAGCCCAATTCCTGAGGGAGTATCTATACAAATATGATGTTACAGAATCTTAGCTTTGTACGACAGCACAGTTGCTCTCTCGGTTCAAAATGTTGAGATCCATCAACAAGCAAAAGCAAGATAACCAGCAACAAATTAGTCTGCAGACAAGCTTAATGCGGGTAATGGTCTTCCGCTTTATGGTTTTTTTTTACATCAGGGATTCGCTTCTCCTAGAAAGGTTGCCTTCACCTCGGCTTACGGGAGCCCTCTACAGCCAAATACACATATACACACACATAAATATACACTGTGCTAGTTGGCCGTTGACCAGAAAAAAGAGTTCATTCGCCCTTTGGAAGATCTTGTTTTTAATCCTTCAGGGATATATATACATACATAAATATATACAGCCATATATATATATATATATATATATATATATATATATATATATATATATATATATATATATATATATATATATATATATATACATACCGATATATATGTATATATACACATATATATATATATATATATATATTAAATTATATCTATGTATATATATATATATACAGATATATAAATATATATATATATATACATATAGATATATATCAATATATATAGACGTTGACGTACACACGTATATATATATATATATATGTTCAAATATATGTATATATATGCATGCAGACACAAACATATATATATATATACAGAAATATATATATATATATCGATATATACATATACACAGACATATATATAGACATATATGCATATATATATATATATAAATATATATGTATGTACACAGACATGTATATATATATATATATATATACATGTATGTATACAGACATGTGTATATATATATACAAACTTATGTATATACAAGCATATATACACATATATATACACATTCAAATACATACATATATACATATATACAGACACACATATATACATATATAGAGACATACATATATACAGGCTCACAGAAAAAAAAAACATATATATATATATATAGAGAGAGAGAGAGACATACACACAAACATATACATACGGACACCCACATACACATTTATATAGGCACATATATATATACACAGATATATGCACACAGACACACCCACACACACACACATATATATATATATATATACATACATACAGCCATAGAAAATTAATATTCTTACAAAATACACAGGTGATAAAAGCAAGCTGTATGTTCTTCAATTATTGTATTTGTTTAAAGAAGAAATATAAACGAAATAGAAAATTACCCAACGTACGCACGCACACACATATACTTATATATAAAGACTTAATGGAGGTTTATTACCCCATGCAATAACTCCCATCGTATATATGTATGTGACATTCCACCTGAACTAGAAAACAGTTACAATTTCTAAAATGAAAACATAATTATAATATCAATTCCGTTAATGCAGTATTTTCTTATTAATTTTTAAACTATTATATTTTTTTGAAACAGCAGAACCAGTGCACTAGGTTTAATCGTTTGAAATATTAGAGCGTCGATGGGCTCCTCCCTTTAACCAAATCAAATGACGTTCTTCAGCCAACGAAAATAGCAGTCCGTTGTGTCCGTGTATGAAACAATTTGTGGAAAAATTAGTTTCCTAAAAGTAATAAGACTGCTCAGTCGAGAAGGAAGCAAGATACACTCACCTTTAGAGTTGCGAAAGAATTGTCCTTCCGCGACGTGACAGTCAGTTAACAAAATAAGTAATCAATGTAATCATCAGCATCATCAGCAAAAGTAAACACTACTGAAATTGTAACCATCAGCAGCAAATGTGTAAATACAACTGAAAATTGTAACAACAACAAGGAGTTTGATTACCTCCCTTTATAGGTCTGAAAAGGTAATGTGATCACCATCATATGACCAAGGTAAAGCTTTATAACGCTTCTAGGAAACAACAACTCTTTTGGTTAGTAACAAGGTAATTGCACCTACTCCCCTCTCTCCTGAACAACCAGTAATTTCTAGTTTTTTCCACACATTCCCCAGGAAGAAAAAAAAAAGAACATGAAGGGAAACAAAGAATATAAGGGTAGGCTCTTACTCAAAACAGTAACATGTTAGTACATTTTTTTGTTTATTCTCTTTTTTGGTTGATCTCTAACTATTCGGGGAGGAGGCTAGGCCTGCCTCGCCGACGTCGTAGCGGGACACAATCGGGACAGTACCACTTTTGTTTTTCAGGAGGAGGAGACTCAATCCCCACATACCTGAAGTGACACCAGTCGTCACATCTATTACAGCAAATCATGTCCTGGTCACCCTGCGGGGAACTACATATGGGACAATACCAAACAACTTCATTGGAACATGCAGACTAGGGAGGAGTATCACCGAGATCTGCCGGCTCATCAACTGATACAGGTACAGTTGGAGCTTGATCCTCTTCACTCAAGGATAATTCCAGGGGAAATAGGTTCTTTAATGAGTGGATATGTACTGCATTCTCGGCCCCCTGTCTGACCCTTGCTGGCCTGACTACGCCATCCTCTCCGCAAAACACCTCCAGGATGATTCCAAGGACCCAAAAGGGCCTAGGCTTCAGATGACTCTTCACCAACACAACGTCTCCAACCTTTAAACGATTCCGGATAGACAGTCTGGACCGACCCTGGAGTCTCTCTCTGAGACTCAACAAGTACTCATTGTACCAGAGAGCTTGGAATTTCTCCAGACACTGGTCCCGTACCCGCATGGTTCTGAGAAACCTCTCTCGACTGGGAGGAAGGTGTGCGGCAAAAAACTGCATCATTGAGACTCAAAAGCAGCCCGGGACTCTCATTAGGCCGCAAAAACATATTGGGGGTTACTGCCTCCAACTCAGTCTCTCGATAGGTTAGAGGGCGGTTGTTGATGGCTCTTCGAATATCCGATATGATGGTCAATAAGGTGAAATAATTCATCTGGCCTCTACCAACCACCTTAAAAAGGCAATTCTTGATTGTCTGGATACTCCTCTCCCAGACACCCCAACCCAGGGCGAGAAAAGGGGGATGGGGCAGAACTTGATTAAACAGGAGCGGAATTTCTGTTGGTAATCGTGAGTCAATACCAGCCTCTTAAACAACCGCCCACCACCTAAAAAGGTTTTAGCATTGTCACAATAAATGGCAGAGGGAATGCCATATAGGTTGGTGAACCGCACCAAAGCCTGCAGAAAGGACAACACGCTCATGTCCGGCACCACCTCGACATGTACAGCTCTGACACTGAGACAAGTGAAGATGAGCAGGTACATTTTCACCTCCTTATTACCTTCTTTAACCCACACGTGGCCTGTAAAATCTACCCCCGTGTGTTTGAAGGGAACCTCCAGTTCGATACGGGAAGCAGGAAGGTTGGCAACATTAGGAGGCATGACTTGTCTGGCATTGTACTTCTGGCACAGGGCGCATGAAGCCAGGACCGTCTTCACTGCCTGTATGCCCTTGGGTACCCAGTAACCATGGCGTCTTAATTCTGCCAATGTGGAAGCGACTCCCAAGTGCTGGCATCTGTCATGTGCATCCATGATGATAAGTCTAGTCACTGAGTGATGTTTTGCCAACAGAATCGGGTGTTTAATTTCCACGTTAAAGTGGAGATATCGGCTAATTCTACCACCCAACCTGATTAGTCCATCACTATCGATGAAGAGGTCAAGGGCCCGCACCAATGCAGGAAGAGTCTTGCCTGAAGAATCTAACAAGAATTCTATTTCTTCAGCATATACTTGATGCTGCATAGTCTTCATGATCAGAATGGCTGCCAGCTTTTCACAGTCAACCTCTACTGGCCGCAATCGATTAATAAACAACTACCAGGGTGGTCACCCTCAAAAGCTTTGAAAAGGTAGAGAATCTTTCTAAGGGAAGCACCGTACGAGATTCCTCTCCATGGAGGATAGCAGCATTCCAAGAGGAACGGACTATCTCCTGGCTGCGTCGACTCAGACATGGCAACTCTTGTGTTGTCCATGGTGCAGAACCACTACTCAGTCAACTGGGACCATAACACCACAGTTGGAAGCAGGTTCTGAAGTTTTGCATTTTCAACCCCCTTGTGATCAAGTCGGCAGTGTTTTCTGCGGTTGGGATGTATCGAAAGGAGGGAACAAAGCCAAGTGCAGATACCAACTCTCCACTCATCTGCTGAATGTCCTTCAGTCTATTACGGGCCACAGGTTCTTACTCACAATAGTCCCTGAGACTAGCCAAGAAAGAACAACCTAAGAATCAGTGGCCACATAAATCTCAGAAGGAGAGAATCTGCCAAAGCTCCGTAAAATAGTGGGCAGGCATCTAAAAGCGACTCCCAAGTGCTGGCATCTGTCATGTGCATCCATGATGATAAGTCTAGTCACTGAGTGATGTTTTGCCAACAGAATCGGGTGTTAAATTACCACGTTAAAGTGGAGAGATCGGCTCATTCTACCACCCGACCTGATGAGTCCATCACTATCGATGAAGAGGTCAAGGGCCCGCACCAATGCAGGAAGAGTCTTGCCTGAAGAATCTAACAAGAATTCTATTTCTTCAGCATATACTTGATGCTGCATAGTCTTCATGATCAGACATGGCAACTCTTGTGTTGTCCATGGTGCAGAACCACTACTCAACCAACTGGGACCATGACACCACAGTTGGAAGCAGGTTCTGAATTTTTGCATCTTCAACCCCCTTGTGATCAAGTCGGCAGTGTTTTCTGCGGTTGGGATGTATCGAAAGGAGGGAACAAAGCCAAGTGCAGATACCAACTCTCCACTCATCTGCTGAATGTCCTTCAGTCTATTACGGGCCACAGGTTCTTACTCACAATAGTCCCTGAGACTAGCCAAGAAAGAACAACCTAAGAATCAGTGGCCACATAAATCTCAGAAGGAGAGAATCTGCCAAAGCTCCGTAAAATAGTGGGCAGGCATCTAAAAGCCAAGAACACTGCCATAAGCTCCAGTGTAGGAAGAGTATTCCTCTTCAAGGGAGCCACCCTAGCCTTTGCAAACACCAGGCACGAATGGCAATCTTGCACCGTGTAAGCGGCGAATCCGTATGCCTCTGAAGAGGCATCACAGAAGAGAAAGAGTTCGCCCACTCCATTCTCACTGAACGCTCTTCGAGGAAAGTAAATGGTCCCCAGTTCAGAGAGATCAGATGAAAGCTTTTTCCATAAGGACAAGTATTCTGGTGGCGCCAGGACATCCCATGCAACCCCCTTCCAAAGCCTGCTCAACAGAATACGGCCCCGCAATGTAACCGGCAAGCACAATGATAAGGGATCATAGACCTTCGCTGTCTCCCCGAGAATATGTCTTTTGTGCAAGCACAAGGGTTGCAATTAACAGGTGTCACATGAAGGGCATCCGAGAGAGGAGAGTATCGATACCCCAGCACCTTTTCCCAATTGTTACCATGAACACTCAATGTCCCATGTTTTTCCATTTCACCTCGGATACCCACATGATCAGAATTACAAGACTGCAATTCAAAACCTCCCTGAAGCAGTCGTTCCCGAGAGAGAGCGTATAATCTACACAGTTCATCTGGATTATCATCTGACATCACCAGATTATCCACGTAAAATCTGTTCTCCATCAAAAACCTACAATTGTCCATTGGGAACTGAGCAGCATAGGACCGGAGGACATAATTTAGTATGAAGGGACTGGAAGCAAACCCAAATATAATGGTATTATATCTAAAGCAGCGGATTCGACCCCCATCCTCAGAAAAAAACAGAATCGGTTTCTATCTGCTTCCAGTTTCAGTCGTATGATCAGGAAAACCTTCCTTATATCCGCTAACACAACATGGTTATTAGCACGGAAGGTGAGCAATAAATTTAATAGATCACTCGTAAGATTCACTCCCTGGTAGGTTGCTTCGTTAAGGGAAGGAAACCCCCCCCAGTCTTGAGACTGCATTTGAAAACGGGCCTAATTTTTGTGGTAGAAGTAGGGTCTGACTTTAAAACAGGTCTGTGTGGAATCCATATAAACTCCTTAAACCTCTGTGGAGGTAAAAAAATCTCTTCTATAATTCCTTCACGTTCCTGATCACGAAAAACCTGCAGACAATCATTATAAAGCTGCCTCCGCTCCAATTTTCGTGCTACATGCTCCAATATGCGCAAGGCCACTGCATGGTTCGAAGGTACGCGAGATAATTTGTCGTCGTCCCAGGGTAACTGGACATAATATTTATTGTCCTTAAACGAGATGGATTGTTGAAAATGAGCAATCTTCCGTTCATCGTAATTGGACAGTTTCTGCTCATCTATACCCAGAGACTCTACACTGAACAATTTTTGCGATCCCCTATGCACGTCACTGTCCATGAAAAAATCGCTCAGGCGATCTTCATACTTGCTTTGAGATTCCAACACAAAACACAAGTGAGAAGGTTTAACATCAGCAGTTGAGGCTAGGACTGAATCGAAAGCAAGACACTCCGGCTCCCTATGTGTAAAAAGTTCTGAACAAAGAAACTGCTGTACCTCACCAAAGGGAACCAGTCCTGTTGGTGTGGAGAATGCTTTCCCACGCAAACAAGGAACAAGTTGAGAGCCCCCAACTGCTGAATAAAATCAAGGCCCACAATACCATGAATAGGTACAAACCCAGTGCCCCTATGAAATCTACCAGCTAGGGGACAATTAAGGCGTTGGAACTCATCTAAAATGGAATCCAGTTCCTCAACACGTACTAAAATTTCTATGTCCTCATGCACTAACACTGGAAGAGAATGAGAACAATGTGGTCCAATGCCCGTCTCCAACACTACCTTTTTTAAATTGTCGGTCACAATCTCCAAGGATCGTGGTTAGCTTCAAATCACAATCCAGCCCGATCGACTCCAAAGAACCAAAGGTCTGCAACACCATACTGGACAGATAAGTCCGGCCACTGCCCGTGCCCAACAAACAGTTGACAGAAACATAGTTGCCATCTCTACCACAGGTAACACACACGACCGGGGGGAGGCTAGACCATTTTCCACAGGCAGAGTTAACATGAAGAAAAGAATCCCTTCGGCCAGAATAGGACGCTGGTCTGGATGACACATTCCCGGAGGAGCCCCGCCCAGTATTAGGGATAAACCCAGGGACCTCGTCCCCCTTGATAAGGAGACGTTTGACCGTCTCCCTGGTATCTTGCAAAATGGAGGATAAGGTAGGGATTCTTTTACCGGAAATCTGGATTAACTCTCCTCTAACCTCTCTGGGGCATTTGGAGAAGAGAATCTTCGCCATAAGGCGCGCCCCAGAAGAAGAGTTATTAGAGAATGATCAATCAAATGTGCCTTCCAACTCTGCAAGAAGTGAGGCTGCTCTGGACATACACCCAGTTAAACTGGTGTACGATTTTTCTCGTTTACAGGAGAAGTCTAAAATGTCCTGGAAGATGTTATCTATAATTTCGTCTTCATCGAGATACTCGCTTTTCAGGACCGGGAGAGCCAACTCATAATTCCTGTTGCATATACTAAAATGGTTAATCAACAGGAGAGGTTGACCAGACAGAGCATTTTAAGAAATTCAGTCTTTCGGCATCATTGGCCATACCAGCTACGCAGTTTTCAAAACGCGGCAAAAAATTCCTAAAGCTCATATGATTGGATTACATAGCCAACCCATCAAAGGTAGGACCCGTAATTTCTATTTGAGATGGCTTCACGGTAAAAGATGACAATCCTTTCTCACGTTCAGAGGTACCTTGAGCAAGGCTTAGTGACTCAGGGGCAGCAGGGAGGAATTTCAACTCAAGATGTTCCAGTTCCTTTCGGAATCGCAAAGCGTTTGCCAGAGCCTCCTTCTCAATTCTCACCCAGTCCTCCTCCTCAGAAGATTGAAGTTGGAGTTTGCTAACGCATACGTCTACCTCCACCAAATACTCATAAACGGATTTCTGCAATGCAGAGAATGATTTAACGGAGATTTCATCCTCCTGATGAGCCGTCTCCAGAATTGTTCGGATTTTGATCCATAGGGTAGAAATTATTCTCCGTAGATCTGCTTTGCTACTATCCATGTTAGTATTGGGGTTTCTTTCTCAATATGTGGAAAAATTAATTTCCTAAAAGTAATAAGACTGCTCAGTCGAGAAGGAAGCAAGATACACTCACCTTTAGAGTTGCGAAAGAATTGCCCCTTCCGCGACGTGACAGTCAGTTTACAAAATAAGTAATCAATGTAATCATCAGCATCATCAGCAAAAGTAAACACTACTGAAATTGTAACCATCAGCAGCAAAATTGTAAATACAATTGAAAATTGTAACAACAACAAGGAGTTTGATTACCTCCCTTTATAGGTCTGAAAATGTCATGTGATCACCATCACATGACCAAGGTAAAGCTTTATAACGCTTCTAGGAAACAACAACTCTTTTGGTTAGTTACAAGGTAAGTGCATCTACTCCCCTCTCTCCTGTGCAACCAGTAATTTCTAGTTTTTTCCACAAATTATCTAGTTTCCGTAGTCGGGCATAGTCTGGTAATTGCAGCTAGCGGAAGCTACTAACTGAATTCGTTTGGGAAGATAACTGACGAATATTGCCTGAACGGTTAGGCACTGTTTTTTTTTTAACCGGCAGTAAGTGCCAGTCAGGATCAGTGTATACCTCAATTTGATATTTTAGTTAAAATTCTGTTAACTGTTAGTCGTCTTTTATCAATATTCCGGCATTGTTTTGCACTGACATTCACTGACTGGCAGTGAGTGGAAGTAACGATTACCGACAGTTAATACGGTTAGGTGGAGGTAGTAGGATAAGCTCCCGGGTACTGGGATACACTGGTTGCTTTTGCAACCGCAAGTGTCTGTTTCGGCGGGTAGTGTCTACCATGCTCATCAGTATTATCCATGTGATAGCTATTAAATTAAATTATCTGTCTTCTATGAAAACCACTGATGGTGATTGGCATTTCAGGGCGTTATTTCGTGTGGGCATGTTTTATAAGTATCGATCATTACAAGTGAGCTTGCCTGCTCTACCGAACGTGAATAATCTTCAACATTCTATAATGGAATGGTGAGTGTGTACGGTTTCCGGTTAATATTTTTGAGACTCCTCACGTTCTGTTAAGGAATTGTCTCTTAAGTTTAATTAAACTATGGGAATGTTAGAAAATAATATGATAACGTTGGGTTATTTTAATCGCTTCAGTGTTTTTTCTTAATCCCCCGTTAATCTAACATAATGTAGTTTTTTTCTTTAATAGTAGGAATACATTTGTTTTCTTGGCTTTTTTATCGCAAATAGCTCGTGGCAGCTTTTGAAAAGCGAGAGCGAAACCTGCCAGCTTACTCCCTTTTTTCCTCTCATTTGTTCATATACATATATATATATATATATATATATATATATATATATATATATATATATATATATATATGTATATATGTATATATATGTATATATATGCATATATATGTGCGCGCGTGTGTGTGTAAGTTTGTATGTAAATGATCGTATTAAAAATATATTTTTCATTATTACGTGATTAAACGCCATTTATATCAAATTCAATTTCGATCTATAAGCATCATTGCAAGCACGTTAAGGCATTACTGTTAAAAATAATTTCTATTACATTCTATCAAATCGAGAAAATGATCTTTAGAATATAAAATGAAATAAAACTAAGAAAAAACAATGATCTGTTATAGATATGCTTTTGAGTAATTGACTCTTATACGCGTTCGAATCTTATTTTTTTTGTAAGTTTTTCTGATCGGCTTTTCGGAGTGCGCGAAACTAATTCGGACCATTCATGCAGTTGATTGGCACACATAATCCCATCAATAGCGTAACTACCCCTGTATTATGCGCCATTGTTAATGGTTACATTGACAGGCAAGGCACTGAATGTATTCTGATGTAGACATTATATTACGGCTCCTGTATTATATTAGAAATGTCCGATTAAGCTTTTTATTCGCGTCCGTAGTTTCGTTTTTCTCGTGGAGATAATTCGATGACTTGATTTTTCACTTGTTTTGTGAAGAGAAGTTAAATCAGCTGTCAAAAAGTGCTATCACACATTGATCGAACCTTTTATCCTGGTTAATAAGGTTGGATTAGTAATATATATATATATATATATATATATATATATATATATATGTGTGTGTGTGTGCGTGTGTGTGTATGTGTGTGTGTGCGTGTGTGTACACGGAAGCGATAAAAAAATATGAAATACAAGCATAGATAGAGGAAGATACATATATAGATATATAGGAACGCAGCTAGATGAGTAATGAATAGATACTTGAATTTAAGTATATAATACAGTAGGAGACATACAAAAATGTAATACACGACATGTAATACAATATGAGGGGAGTTTTCTGACGTTCTTTTTGCATTTTGTAATAATTTATATTAATACAAATGCTCTCTGGATTAAAGCAAGTAGTTACTTTATGGCCGGACTACACATGTAAATATAAAACAATTTAGATACATTTTATAACGCTCAAATCTTTGGTGACCTGATATTAACGCTGGATCAAGTGGCATTGCCCAGTGATGAAGAGACAGATTTTTAGTAGAAGGATGCTGGATATCCCAAACATAGGAAGGCTAGGCAAAACAAATCAACAGAAAAACTTGTTCTGAACGGTTTTTTTGACTATACGGCTATAATGTGCATGCACTGAGTACTAATTTAACAAACAGATAATAATATATATATATATATATATATATATATATATATATATATATATATGCGCGCGTGTGTGTGTGTAAGTTTGTAAATAAAAAAAATGCTTCGTTTCTTTTTCTCTCTTAATTTCCCCTCTTTGTTCTGCTCTAAGTATATCTGTCGACCTAGTCCACAAATTCCAAAATTTCATCATGACAAGTTTCAAGAAAAAATACACGATTAAACCCGGTTCTCCAACTTCCAACGTAGACCCCTACTAGCATGTCTCCTTCTCCAACATCAGGGGTCTTCGTTCTAACCTTCTAGAGGTTGAAACCCAATTACAGGAGACTAAACCAGACCTTTTATTTTTAAGTGAAACTGGCATTGGACAGGCTATTTCCCTAGATGAGTTTGCAATTTCAGGATACTCTAACTTAACTTCTAAATCTGACCCCCAAGATCGCCATGGGCATGGAATATGTGCCTATATTAAAGATAGCTTTCCATGTGGGAGGGACATCTCCAGGGAAGATCCTAACTTACCCTATATTTGCTTCCGGGTTGATTTAGCTCACACTACTTCATTTATATTTACTCTCTATCGCCCCCACAACAGCGGAGTTACTATCTTTCAAAGCATATCTGAGAAAATTGACCAAGTCCTTTCTACTTATCCTTCAGCTTACATTCACGTATGTGGAGACTTCAATGTTCACAACGTCGAATGGTTGACCCACTCAAACAAGACCGATGATGAGGGGAGGTTCTGTCATGATTTCTCTATTGCCTATGACCTCACTCAGATTGTTCAGGAACCTACCCGTGTGCCCGATAATGACGGGCAGTATGCGAGCCTACTAGACCTTTTTCTCACAACTTGCCCTGAACTATGTTCAGTTTCTGTTCTGTCGCCTCTTGGATCTTCCGACTACTTTGTTGTATCAATTAAGATAAAAATGAAATGTAATAAGTCCCCAGACGTACCTCTCCATCGTACAGTATATCGATACACTAAGGCTGACTGGGATAGCTTCCGTACATTTATATCTGATCTACCTCTGCATTCCATATTTAAAAAGGATGTATCCTCTATAGTATTAGACCTGACTGAATGATTAATTGTAGGTATTGGCAGTTTCATAGCCTCTAAAACGTTTCAGCAAAAACCTAACAGCCAGCCATGGTTCTCTCCAGAATGTGCTGCTGCCATTGCGCACAGAAATCACTTTTTCCATAACTACCAACGTAATAGATGCACTGAGACTAAAGCCGTTTTCAGGACTGCCAGCAACCATTGTAAGAAAGTAATAAGGAACGCAAGAGTGTTGTATGCTCAATCTGTTAAGTCCAAAGTAGCTGAGCAGCGGCTTGGTTCCCAACAGTTTTGGCAAATAGCAAATAGAATCCTGAACAGAAGCGTGTGCTCCATCCCAACTATTATCAATGGACCTGAGGTAATCTCGTCAGCATCAGACAAAGGCAAACTCTTTGTCAAGAACTTTGCAGCTAATTCTACCCTTTGCGACCAAGACCGCCAGCCCCCAATATTTCCTCCTGTATCAGAAAACACGCTATGTGATATATGTATATCTGTACGTGATGTTGCGAAGCTAATCAAAAACCTTGATTCGAGTAAAGCAACTGGCCCTGATCTTATTCCAATTATAGTACTCAAAAAACTTCAACCTGAATTAGCGCCCATACTCACAAAACTGTTTAAACGTTGTCTTAAGGAGAATAGTTTCCCATCTCCCTGGAAAATCTAATCAGTATGCCCTGTATTTAAGAATTTAGGTGATCGCTCATCCCCCTCTCAGTACAGGCCAATAAGTCTCCTGTGCGTCATGAGTAAGTTGCTAGAATCTGTGTTAAATACAGAAGTAATCAAACATCTCAACAAAAATACTCTTCTTAGTGACACTCAATATGGTTTCCGTTCTGCTAGATCTACAGCAGATGTCCTTACAGTTATATCGCATAGGATTAGCAAATCTCTCGACGGTGGCAATCTTTCTAGGGCAATTGCTCTTGACATATCTAAAGCCTTTGATAGGGTATGGCATAAAGGCTTACTTCATAAGATCGCTAGGTATGGTATAGCTGGAAAAGTCTTCTCAATTATTAAATCATTTCTTTCTGATAGGTTCATAAGAGTAGTAGTTGAGGGGCAAAAATCAGAAGCTCACAGTATTAATGCCGGTGTCCCTCAGGGATCCATCCTGGGCCCAACTCTTTTCCTGATCTACATTAATGATCTTCCAAATCATATCCTTACATCATTTGTAGACATTTATGCTGACGACACTACCATTTATGGTACCACATCTAAGACAGTAAACGACCAAGTTCTCTCCAATTCTCTCTCCTCTGATCTTGAGCACGTAGTACAATGGGGAAAGGAGTGGCTGGTTACTTTTAATGCATCTAAAACCAAGCTTCTCTCTTTACATCATCAACATTCTAATTCACATTTGTCATCAATTGAAATGAATAGCCCTCGTCTTCAGGAGGCCTCAAGTTTTGACAAGCTTCTGGGCTTGACCATTACTCCTGATCTTAAATGGAACACGTATATCAAATCTGTTGCCAAGGCCGCTGGAAAAATGGTGGGATCTTTCTATCGATCCAGTAGATATCTCACTGCTGATGCTATTCTCTACCTATATTAGAGCCAGGTACGTCCAAGGATGGAATACTGTTGCCACATCTGGGCAGGAGCTGCTAGAAAGGACTTGTCCTGCCTTGATAGAGTTCAAAATAGACTTCGTAGCCTCGTAGGAGATGTCCTTTTCTCCTCCTTGCAACCTCTATCTCACAGAAGAGATGTTGCGAGTTTGTCTCTGATGTATCGTTATTTTCATGGAAAGTGTTCAACTGAGCTTCAATCTATGGTCCCCCCTCGCCAAACTTTTACAAGAAACACTCGTCTAGCTGTAAACACTATCAATATTTCCCTCCACTCTTTATCTGTGCCTAAACCTAAACGTAGATTCCATGAACAAAGCTTCTTTCTTAGAACTGCACGCCTGTGGAATTGTCTTCCGTTTTCCTGCTTTCCGGCTGACTACAATATGGTTGTGTTCAAGTCTAACGTAAATAAGTTCTTGATGCGCCGTTCCATATAAGTTATTAAATTTACCAAATTTTCATTACTAATGATTACTATATTGACCAATTTCTACTGTACACTCTTTAACCCTTATCCTTGAGTGGTCTCTGGGCCTTGATAAAGTGGTGATGCCTTTGTAAAAAAAAAAAAAAAAAAAAAACAGTAAACAAAGGATACTTTGTTGAAGTTTTAAGGGGGTTCAGGAAGACATACTGTTGGAAGAGGTCATCCTTTTCGCAGTCTATTTACCAGGATGGACACGAAGACTGTTCTTCGCATTTTCGAATAGTCCTCACCTTGCTCAATGTAAATTTTTCTTCCCTAGGCGCAAGGAAGATTTTGGAATCGCTCGTCGTGAGAGAATGCACGGTAGTAAACTGGACAAGTTATTATATTTACATGAAATGGATTTTTGTACAATAGAATAAACAATGAAAATACCGATCTTTAGATCGGAAACTCATGTGAGTACTCATTAAAGAAAAGTAGGGAGTTTTTCTTCTGGAACTTCTGAGATTGAATGTAGAAAACTGTGATTTTCTATAACTATCTATATACGGGCACGCGTTTCTCAGGCTGAGCTTTGTTTTTAAGAAACAAAACAACGTCCTGACCCCCCAAAATACATACTTCACATATGTCTGTGAACTTGCGGCTACAAAATATGTTGTGCTGCATTTTCTGTTCATATATAGAAGTGTCCGTTTGCGAATTGCAAAACCCATACCATACACTTATTCACATTAAAAGTCATTTCTGCTTATATATATATATATATATATATATATATATATATATATATATATATATATATATATATATATATATATATATATATATATATATATATATATATACAGACCTAAATACAAATTGTCTCTGAGTCTTGGTAGTGGATATTGTAAATGACAAGAAGCGAACTGTGAGGTAAAATATCTTATATTAAAATGACATATCCGTTAAAAACACGTTCCCTGATACCTATTTTTCCTGAGGTTGAGTGCCATGGACAAGGATGTAAACACTCACTGAAAAATGATAAATTAAAAATTCAAACTTTTCTTTTTCTTTTGGTCATAAAATTATAGTTGTTTAGCGAAAGAAAATCGATGGAAAAAATGAAAAGGTACTTTCTTTGAAGGATAACACAACCAAGTAGTTAGGAGACCAATCAAAAGTCACTAAGAAGTAAGAAAGACGAAAACGTGTAGAAATATTGTAGAATAAGCTTTAAAAAAGAAATAGTTTTGCAAAAATTGATTTTATCTATTCTAATAAAGATTTCTTAATGAAAATGAGAATATTCGTAAACTAGTTTGGTGCTGCTTCAAAATTCGAAACTGAAATATGCATGCATGGAATGCTTTGAGCAAATGGCATTCGGATCAACACCACTAAAACCAACAATGGGATTGCTATATGTAAATGAGACATTAATAATATGGCCCCGCCAGGAAAATGTGCAAAGGTTATTATCGACATATAAAACTTACTTGTATACAATAAAAATGATGAATAAAATTCTCCAAGTAATTGGTTCGGTATATTGTTTAGATTATCAACTAATGACATGTAAACAATTACATTTTAAGTGTATAAATGACTTTTTATGCGTTTATATTTTAAAAGTATTAAACTCAATTGGACTTGTTTTTATATCTGAAAAATGTAGATATTACTAGTAAACAATTATGTCGAATATTATTCATGTTTTATTGTTTTAACGCAAAAGCAGAAAATAGAGATTCTGACATTTCAGTGTAAATCATCCTAATAAATATTTTTGTTTTTAACTTAATTTTAACGTTAGCACTAATGATGTATCTTCATAGGACACATATACATACATCAAATAATGTGAACTTCAAATTATTTATGTTAAATAAAATATGCTCTAAACTACAAAATTGTTCCAACCAAATAAGGGTGGAAAATTCTCAGTCAACTTATATAAGTTGATCGAATGTACAGCGAAGTATAACGTACCGCACCAAAATTGAACCTGAACCTATTTTCAGTGATTAAAATGTGCACCTAGGATTAAATTCTGCCTACCACTCCTGCCTACTCAATTGAACTTTTTTTCGCCGGTACAAAATGTTTCTACCAATATGAACAATCATTATCCTCATCGTATCTGCCGACTCTCGACGACGCTTACTGTGCTTTAATGTTATCATTGCGTTGCCTGTTGAAACCTGGCCTCACAAATTGAATTACTTCAATGTGTTCTTAACTGTTGTAAGAAATCACTTTTTAACAAGATTACACTGTTGTTGAATTTGAGGAGCCGTTTCAAATCTGTTCCTGAGGTGTCATACCTTTATGGTGTTGTCTTACCAGTAATAAGTTACGCTTGGACGACCATATTTAATAGCATTACAAACACTGCCGGTGTTTGGTGCTTTTGCACAGACATTCGTGTCGATTTCTCTTCACATTCCAATCACCGTCCGATTTATTGATTGGCTAAACAAGAAAGGTAGATATTAGTGAGCTTCTGAGTATCAAGAAAAGAAAGTCAAAGTATATGGACTAAATGTTACGTTGTATAACCTAGAAAGAATAACAAGAATGACAATAAACATATATAAGTTTGAGATTGTATGATTAAAGAGGATAACAGGTTGATATGTTAAGCTGGTTTGTAGTTCATTTGTTGTCAGCGGAGTTTCTTGTACCTTCTCGATTTAAAGCTACTTTTTTTAAATTGACGTGAACACTAGAAAAATTCAAGTATATATATATATATATATATATATATATATATATATATATATATATATATATATATATGAGTGTGTTGGTTCGTATATAACTATATATATGAAGTAATTTATAAAATATAGATGGCGATTAAGCTACACTGAATATTCCGCGTTTTATCCAATCTAGGATCCTTCAGGCTTGTGCGGGAATTTTGTGGTTGTCTTTCGTTTTTATATACACACCTTCTATTAAGATTTTAGTAAGCCTATCAGCTTTTTAGTATCCACCGCGCCCTTCCTATCAGGCAATGAACATGCACTTATAAGAAAAATACCCATTTGACCTCTTGTTGACCTGATTATGTGTGTGTGTTCTATTTAGGCTGTATATCTAGTGTATTGATCTATTTTAAATCTAGGTTAGTTTTTTTGTTGTATATATACATATATATATATATATATATATATATACACAAACAGGCACATACATTCATATATATATATATATATATATGTATGATAGTTTATGTATATGCATGTTTATTTATTTTATTTATTTGTTTATTTATTTATTTTCTATTGTTTTTGTTAGTTTTTAAGTTATTTTGTATCTCTCTCGTACAGTAAATTTTATCCTATGAACAGAGTTGTTCGCTATTTTCTTCTACAATTTAATATATATCGGCGTTCTTTAAAGTACAGGATAGCAAATTTTTCATGAAGGCATAATCTATATGAGTAGTCGAGTCCTCTACATGTGGTTGCTTGTCTTACTATTTTCCATTCGACTACTGGCAAACGGCAGCTTTCCTTGAGTTCCCAATATTTATTTGATAGAGTTGTTTCCATACAGTGTTTTTTTTAATTCTTGAATGTATTTTTTGAAATCTAAGGAAGCTATAACTACGTAATATTTCTTGTTATACGGGTTTTCTTTCGCAAATATTGCGGCTTCTACTAGAAAGCTGTTTGGCTTACAAAAATCTCAATAGAAGCTGCGTATATAAAAACGACAGACTACCAAATAATTCGCGTATAAGCCTGAAGAATCCTAGATTGGAGGAAACGCGGAATATACAGTGTAGCTTAATCGTCATATATTTTTATAAATTAGTAAATAGCTCTACTTATGTATTGATGACTTTTGAAGTAAATACTTAACGTTTACGCATAAACTGTTACTTTTGTATATAAAATTGATATACATAGAGATATGGCATTACATGAGAGTAAATGAAGTATTATATATATATGTATATATATATATATATATATATATATATATCTGTATGAATATATTTTGTTGTGATATATACCAACCCTTATTTATGAAACTCAATGTATTACAGGGTAATATTGAGAATATATGACAAAAATATATGCCAAAATTGATGATGTTGACAATCATATTATATATTTCTTTAATTCAGTTTACTTGAATTGTATAAATAAACTAAATTGAACCAATAAATTAGAAGATTGTAAATAACATGAATTTTGAAATATAATGTTTGTCCTTTATTCTCTATCTCTCTCTCGCTCTCTCTCTCTCTATATATATATATTTATATACATATATACATATATATGTGTGTATTTATATATATACACGTTTATATATTCATATTTATATATGTACGTGCATTCTATCGATTAATATTTTATTTGAATAAATATGAATACATCGTACTGTTTGAATCTAGTTACTTTACGTGCAAATGTCTCTGCTGTATAAATCTATATATAGAATTTCTTGTTTACATAGGATTTGCTTATAAGCCGTAGTCTTGATTAAATTCATTTTATTTCGCTGTTCAGGATACAACAAAAATAGATTTGCCGTACCTGTCCATCACACTCAAACGTAAGTAGCATATGTAATCTTCACATTCTATTTCTTGCATTTATTTTTTAGTCAACATCTTGGTATCGAAGAAATCGTGTCTCTTCTCTAAGCGCTCACTGTTGTAGTCGATACACTTTTTAGCTTTACATCGCAGTCTGGTAGTAAACATAATTCTTTACGTATCTACGTTTTTTACATGAGCAACAGTTTATAGTCTTTTGCAATATAAATAAATAAATAAAAATACGATGCCTTTACATCGGATATTTTATACAGAAACTGATGCATTTGCTTATATATGTATATACATATATACATACATATACATGCATAGCTACACACACACACACATATATATATGTGTATATATATACATACATATATACACATATATATATGATGATTGCAACGTCTTGCCGACGAGTGACACTTAAATTCCATGAGCCCAAATATGACTTCATCGCCAAAAGAACATTTTTATAGACAAATGCCTACGAGAGTTTATATACACATATGATGTTATAGAGTATTAGCTTTGTACGACAGCTTAGTCTCTCTCTTGGTTCAAAATATTCAGATCTAGCAACAAGCAAGAGCAAGATAGCCAGCGACAAGTTAAACTGCAGACCAGCTTAATGCGGGCTGAGGTCTCCCGCTGTATGCTTTTTTTAAATCAGATATTTTCTTCTCCTAGAAAGGTTGACTTCATCACGGCTTACTGGAGCCCTCTCCACCCCAACACCCATATACACACAAATATTCATTGTACTAGTTGGCCATTGGCCCAGAAAAAGGGTCCGTTCGTCCTTTGGCAGGTCTTGTTTTTAATCACCTAGGGAGATTGTCCGCTCTTCTCACCAAACAAGTCTAGTGGGGGAACTAGTCCCGTCGCCGGTAAGCCGACCATGAGGCAGGTAGTACTGGATTACATGGTACCAGTAACATATAACATGGCTGAATATATATATATATATATATATGTATATATATATAATTATATATATTCATATTACATACATATATACACATACCCATACATATGTATATACATATATACATACACACACATACACACCCCCATTTACATATATATATAATTATCAAAATCATATGACATTGTAACGGGTGTTTTACCTCAACATTCGGTTTACGACTTTCAGTTGCGCATGCGTACATAAACATACACTCATAACAGCGTTAACAAATAAACACAAATCGCTACATTTGCAAAATATTTTCGCGTTTATATTATTCAAATATAAATTAGTTTTACTATCTCCATTTTTACATCGTTCATTTTCGTATTGCGTTTAAGTTATTTTAAGCAATTTTCTTACAAGTAAATCTACGTTTACACGTAGACAATTATAAGACGATTGGTCATCGGATATTTCACCACCGCTTTTTTTTATTCTCTATTTTTAATACACCTCTCTTAAAAAAGAGTCATACATTTTCTTCTCCACAACCAACATGAATAAATAGACCCAAAATTATGTTTTTTTTTTAATTTGCGTTACAAATAAATAATAAACGCGACATTACAACGTATTGTGTAATGTGTACGTTTTCAGCACTTCGATTGTTTTTTTTCGCGTTTTGATTAAAACATATATCAGAATAATGGTCTCTATTACGTGCACATTCATCTATAAGTATTTTAAACCACTTAAATTCAATGGCTGTAAGTTTTGCTATTTTATTAAAATATAAACAGAACGACTCATATTCTTTTTAGATTTCGTAGAAATGTTTATGTTATGCAAAATAAAACACTATTTACGTCACAAGTGCCACACTAATACATTAATTCGATAGCTAATAAAACATAATGACTTACAGGTCACGAGAAATCGTGTATATATATATATATATATATATATATATATATATATATATATATATATATATATATATATATGTGTGTGTGTGTGTATGTATATATATATACATATAAATGGAGATTAGAATAATAGTCTAAAAAGAAGAGTGTATTTTTATGTAATAGTAAACTTACTCATTTAATTAAAATACAGGGAAAGAAAAAGTGCTTGTTCTAATTAAGATATATAATAAGCTCGATCGGTAAATATCCTAAATTATTATTTTTTATTAAAATTATTGATTGTGTTGTAGTATCTTCTTGTGAAACGGATTTTTAATTTAATTCTAATTTGAATTTTAAATTAGCAATCACATTACTGAATATATATATATATATATATATATATATATATATATATATATATTAAAATAAGGAAGTAGTCACCAACAATGTGTGTTTTTTAACATTATTTTTATTATTCCGTGTCTTGGTTTTTCATTGAGAATCATGTTTGGATACTTGTAAAAATGTTTTTAAATCATTGAAATCGTTTTCGCCTATGTAGGATCTGTTGCCTGATGTGCATCTTAGTGCATATACTACATTTCTGGAGGTGCAATTTAGATCCTTTTTTATTTTGAATGTTTGTGCTGGGTTTTTGAATGTGCATGTGTTACCTTCTATTATTCTGTCACATACTCCACATCGCGGTGTGTTGCATTCTGTAACTCCTTTTGTAGTATGTGGGACGAGTTTTGAGGAAGTTAGGATGGGTTTTAAGCTTTTGGGTTGGCGTTTGCTTTTTATTATTTTTGTTGTTTTAAGTATGTTGTTTAGTTTGTCGTTCTGATTGAGGAGGATGAGGGTTTTTGTTATCTGTGTGAATAGTTCTGGGTTGTTTGTAGTGTGTGTAGAGACGTATGCTGAAATTTGTTCTTTGTTGTGTTCTGTTGGGGTTCTTAGTTAGTCTATTGCAATTTTTCAGCCAGTTCAATACCTTTCTGTATTATTGGTAGTGGATATCCTATTTTCCGCAGTGCTATTTGTAGTTCATTCAGTCTAGTCGAACGGAGGTGTCTGTCTGTTACTATGGTGCAGACTCTACGTGCTAGGGCGTAGGGTATTGATTTTAGACAGTATTTAGGATGGTGGCTTTTGAAGTGGAGTTATTGTTGAGTGTCTGTGGATTTGTGGTAGATGTCTGTGATTATGTTGTTGTTTTTATTTTTACTAGCATGTCTAGAAAAGGTAGTTCTGCGGGGCTTTGTTCTAGTGTGAATTTTATTTTTGCGTGTAGATTTTGTAGCAAAGTGTTGAGTTCTTTTATATCCGCCATGAGTTTCTCCATCGGATAAAGCATTCGTCTAGGTATCTTTTCCAAGATTTTATGAAGAGTGGTTTTATATTGTGCCCGTACTTTTGCTATATGCTTTCATAAAGGGTCTCTTCTAAGAAGGCGAGTGAAAGGGTTGCATATATCGGTGCCATTTTGGTACCCATTGATGTGCCTAGTATTTGGATGTAGTTGTCTTTATTGAATTGTAAGGAGTTGTTATTGAGGATTATGTCGATGCTATCAATCACGAATTGTTTATTGAATCTGGGGTGTAAAGTTTGTGCATCTTTGTCAATCCAATATGCGATAGCTTCTTTTCCTAGATTGTGTGAGATATTGCTGTAAAGGCTGCTAACATCGAATGTGGCTAGTATAGTTCTATTGTCTACTGTTTGTGCTAGGGAGCTAAGGAAGTGTGTGTTATCTCTTACAAAACTTCTGACTAGATTGGTGAACGGCTGTAATAGTATATCTATTAGGTTGCTAATTTTGCTTGTTGGGCATGATGGTCCTGCTACTATGGGTCTGATAGTGAGGTCGTTGGGGTTTGGGGTGCTTATGTATTCCGACTTTTGTATGTTGATGGCATGTCTTACCTGGTTAGATTTGTGTATTTTGGGTAGCCCATAGAAGATGTTTGTTTTTGTTGTGAAGTTTGTAAGGAAGTCTTTCTATTTTAGATATTGTACTATTGTATGTTGTGCAGAGTTTTGTTACTTTAGATATGGTTGCGTCGTCTATGTTAGAGCTAATTGGTTTGTAATAATTTTCGTTCCCTATGGATTCTAAAATGTTTGTTTTATAGAAGTTCTTATTAATTATAACTACTGCATTACCTTTGTCTGCTTCCTTTTTAACTAAGTTGTTATTGTGTTTGATTTTTTTAAGTGCTTGATTTTATTTTCGTGTTAGATTACTGGTGGGGTTTTCTTTTTGTTGAGGGTTGCGGTTCCAGGGCGTTTCAAAGAAGGTATTTAGTTATTGTGTGTTGTTATGTTTGTTGGAGAAGTATGTTGATTTATTTTCACTAGAGAGTCGTCTGTTGTGTTATCACTGTCGTTAAGTATATCTATGAGTCTAAATTCTCGTTCACATTCTTTGAGGTCTTTCTTTAACTCTGCTATGTTACTTCTGGGAGTTGGGCAGAATTTGAGGACTAGTTTTAGTACTTCAATTTCGTCCTCTGTAAGTGTCTCTGTAGATAAGTTGATGACTTTGGGTTTTTGTTGCTTTGTCTGGTGTTGTCATTTTGTGAGGGGTTCCTAAAAAATGATTGTTGGGGTCCTTAGATTCGTTGATTCGGTTGGGAGGTTTGTTGTGTCGTTTTGTAGATTAAAAGACTTGTTTGGTAAGGAGGGTGGTTTGTCTCCCTGAAAGATTAAAAACAAGACTTTCCAAAGGGCGAATGAACCCTCTTCGGTGTCGACGGCCAACTAGCACCGTGGGTGTGTGTTTATGTATGCATGTGGTTAGGTGGAGATCACTCCCGTAAGCGGTGGTGAAGGCAACATTTCTAGGAGTTGCAAATCTCTGATTAAAAAAAAACATAGTGCGGGGAACCAGTGCAAACATTAAGCTTGTCTGCAGTTTAACTTGTTGCTGGCTATCTTAATCTTGCTTGTTGCTGGATCACAACATTTTGAAACGAGACACAGAGAGAGGCTTAGCTGTCGTACAAAGCTAAAACTCTGTAATATCATCTGCGTATAGATCATGCATGTTTCTATTAAAATGGCCCTGAGGCGATGGAAGTCATTTTTGGGTTCATCGCATTGTGTCCGAGGAAGTGGCACTCATCTGACAAGACATTGCAATCAAATATATATATATATATATATATATATATATATATATATATATATATGATTGCAATGTATTTATATATATATATATATATATATATATATACATATATACATATATATACATATATACATATATATACATATATACATATATATATATATATATATATATACATATATATATATATATATATATATATATATATATATATATATATATATATATATATATATATAAAGTTCCCTATTTATATCCTCTGTCGGTTTTTTGTCTACAAATATTAAACTGAAGATAAAGTGTGTTGATATAATGCGTAATTATCTTTGGCTTTTAGATAAAACTGGTGCAACATGTGAAAACCACAAAAAGAAATGGAATTTGGAAGGTTCAGATCAAACGACGGCATTACACATATGCATGCGTAATGTAAAGTTATTGATTCATGTATTTATTTTTAGACTTGCAGTATAAAGTTTTTCACATAGCAGGCGTTAACGTCAAAGAAAAACAGTAAATTATTAGCTAAACGGTTTGATGTCGATGCTCGTCTGTGGCGCACGGGTTATTCTTTTTTAATTCTTAAATCATCACTATATGTATCGTCCAATATAAGAGAGTAATAAATACGAACTCGTAATTAATTAAAATATCATATATAAGCGTATTTTAATATGAGGTAATGCGCAGCAGCCTTATATATATATATATATATATATATATATATATATATATATATATATATATTTAAATAAGGGGGTGGTCACCAACAATGTGCGTTTTTTAACATTTTATTATTCCGTGTCTTGGTTTTTCATTGAGAATTATGTTTAGATCATTGTAATAATGTTTTTAAATAATCGAACTCGTTCTTAGCGCGTTTCAGACGTTCTGTGAAGCGTCCTCTTCAGAAAGTATTTTCAAAATGTGTTGGAGATGTAAAAATAGCATGTTCGTATTTCATTTGAATTTTTAATATTCAATTTTTATTACTGTTTTATTGGGTTGTTGTCACTCCTGTGTTGTGTTTCTCTCTATTACTCTCTCTTTCTGCTTGTTTTTTTCTTCTTTGCTACAAAATCTACACCCAAAAATAAACTTCACACTAGACCAAAGCTCAACAGAACAGCCTTTCATAGAGATGCTTGTAAAAATAAAAACAACAACGTAATCACATACATCTACCACAAATCCACATCACTCACCAATATCTCCACATCAAAAGCCACCATCCTACAAACGGTCTAAAATCAATACCATACTCCCTAGGACGTAAATCTGAACCATAGTAACAGTCAGACACTTCGTTCGACTAGATTTGATGAACTACAAATGGCACTAATACAGAAAGGTATTGGACTGGCTGAAAAAATTCCAATAGACCAACTAAGAATCTCCAAAAAACACACCAAAGAACTAATTTTAGCACACGTCTCCACACTCAACAAAAACCACCAATAATTATTTACACAGATAACAAAAAACTTATCCTCCTCAATCAGAACTATAACCTAAAAAATATAATTAAAACAACAAAAATAATAAAAAGCAAACGCCAACCCCAAAACTTAAAACACATCCTAACATCCCCAAACTCGTTCCACACACTACAAAATGGGTTACAGAATGCAACAAATCGCGATGTGGAGTATGTGACATTATAATAGGACACCCATTCACATTCAAATACCCAACACAAACATTCAAAATAAAAATGAGTCAAATTGCACCTCCAGAAAAGTAGTATATGCACAAAAATGCACAGCATGCAATAAATCATACAAAGGCTCCACCAATATTTCAGCAATAGATTGGCCTTACATCAGAGCAACATCGAAATTGCACATATCATACACCTCTATGTTTCCAAACACGTACAGAGATGCAGTGGAAACAACTTCAAACTAATGCCAATCTTCCAAACAGACAATCAGCTTTATTTACTTACACAGAAAAAAAAAACTGCATAACAAGATTCACTCCTGAACTAAATAAAGCCTAACATCCACACAAAAACAGTAAATGCAAAGCACACTCGCATGCACATCCATATACAGTTATATACCAACACATAAATCAGAACCGACAGATTAAAGCACACACACGCGCGCATACAACCACACACATACATACCACCCCTATCTATAATACAACACACTGAACAATGCCACCCTACTTAACCTCGAAATCAACAACAGCAGGAAACACATGGAACCATAGTATAATATCTGTTCCAACAGCTCGCTCCCCCTTCAGTCAGTGGAGGAGAAGTCTCTCATGACTGAGACAACTATCATCCCTCTATCATCCCCCTCCCATACCTATACCCCTCCAATTGGACCCTCCCCTCTGGGAAAGGAGATCTTCCCCACACAAGGAACCGATCCTGGGTCTGGCCATACCCACATTGGGAGACAAGCAAATAGAAACATTAAAAAATACCCTATATATATTTTTAATACACCCCTCTATCTTAACAAACATAATATAAAGGATACCCGAACAATCTAAGACGTAAACGAAAAATAACAATACTAAAATCTAAGAATCCAAAAAAATAAATATCAAAATATTTCAGAAGAGCTGGTTCTTCCCCTCTCCCTCCTCACACATACACATTAGTAACGACCTTGGATCACAGTCGCCTTCCTAGGGAAGCAAATAACTTCATAATACTATAAAACAGTAGACACATTCTTCAAATAAATAAAAGAAACCACACCCACACATCCTACCCTAAAGGAAAAGAAAAAAACACAAGCAGAAAGAGCGTGAGACAGAGAAACACAACACAGGAGTGATCACAGCACAATAAAACAGCAGTAAAAATTGAATATTCCAAGGAATAGTAGACACTTACACGTTTCTACCTCTTTGAAAAACTTCAAAGAAAGTAGGACATGATATTATAACATCTCCAACATATTTTGAAAATACTTTCTGAAGAGGGCGATTCACAGAATGTCTGAAACGCGTTAAAAACGATTTTATGATTTAAAAATATTATTAAAATGATCTAAACATAATCTTCAATGAAAAACCAAGACACGGAATAATAAAATAATGTCAAAAATACTCATTGTTGGTGACCACCCCCTTATTTAAATACACATCTTTCTTTCGTTGGAGTTTCTTTACCTATTGTATATATATATATATATATATATATATATATATATATATATATATATATACATGTATATATATACATATATATATATATATAAACAGTGTAATATATAAATATATATATAAATATATATATATAGCGAGAGAGAGTGAGAGAGAGAGATAAATAGATAGTTAGATAGATTAAGAGAATCCAATTTATCACGCTTCATATTGCAAACGCGGAGCCAACATTTTTAATATATCCAAAGAATGTGGATCTCTAAATAAAATAAAAAAAAATTTTCATAATAATCAGCGAAACTATTAGGTTGGGCCAATGAGCCTCCTTTTGAAAACTCGCTGTCCTTCTCATACATAACATGAATGAAGCTCTTGTCTACTGATTTAATATTCACTAAATATCTCTAACAGTATTGAGGCTAGATTCAACAAAAAACAGATAAAGATATCTCAAACCCAGAATTTTACTCACGCGGGCATACAAATTATGTATGGAATGTGTAGTGTATAACTCAAAGTTAGTAAGATTTGTAAAAGCTTAGCTAAAAGAAATGATGGTCAGAGCCTATCATAGATAAAATAGGTTTCAGTTTATCACGATGCTGGCGTATTTTAGTTAGATCATAACGCGGTAGTAGTTAATTTAACTTAAAATCGATACGCGGACATACACAAAATGCCAAAACAACCAGTCGGATTTCTTGTGTATTGCACAATATAATGTGAAGAGTAAATACGGTGTTGTTTCTCAATAGCAAAAGGGGGTTTATCACAATGGAATAAACATGAACATACTTCTGTTGACCTACCACAAAGTCGATGTTGAACTTATATTTGTTGACATATCGAGGAATATGCGAGCTTTATAATTAAATATAATATGGGTGACTGCAGTGATTATATTATTCGTACTAATGATTCACGCATGCATATTATTTTTATTATTCTGTCCTTACTGCTTGCTGTATACCTCTGTGTGAGAAATTCATGTACTATCGTTTACATTATTTGATATAACCTGCTTCTACAGGAGTTCATTTTGTGTGTGTGAACAAATATAGGCGCGTGGCGTATCAAACCTGTTCTCTTGTAATGTAGTTCATCATATGGAGCCAATACATCATTTTAATAGTATTATTCATGAAAGAACTGTCACGAGCAAAAAAGTTAGTGAAGAAAGCAGATATAGTCAAGGTGTATCGTATTTGTTGGCGATTGGTTGATAGACAAACGAATAGTCAAATAGGTGGTGTGTTTTCTTCCTACACGCTTCTACATTTTGTCATACGAATGCGTTTTCCTTCAAGTGAATTACACGTTAGGGCGGCCATCTCCATTCCTTAATCTGTCCCTTATCTTTGGGTGTCACTGAATACTTCTATCACAACTAAGATGACACACAAGTGAGTACAACATTCTTTAATTAATGCTGAAGAGCGGCAACCAAGAATAATACGTTTACGACTAAGATGCATAAAAAACACTAGTGCACATCAGAATCGAGGGTATTTTCACTAATTTTCCATAGGTTGCGGTCTCGTATCACGAGGATTTTTATCTGGTTTCTCCTACATGTCCGCCTAAAACATTTCTGGACATTTTTATGTTGAAGCAAAATTGAATAGATATTTAATTTCGTAAAAAGTGAGTCACTTCATTTCTTATCTTCAGGTTATTTAATAATCAAGACGCATTTTTCCACACATGATTTTTATTCATAAAATGTGTGTACCTTTTAAAATGTGTTTTTTTTTGTTATTAGCATTGCTATACTAATCATTAGTTATGTTCTAATACGTATCGCCACTACAGACTACATTTTTATTATCCAATCTATGTTCGTAGTCTCGCTCGTATTATGAACCAAAAGACGAGAGTGTTACTTAGAACTGAAACATACCTTGTACTTATATAATAAGAACCATGCAATGACCGCCTGTGGTCCTATGATTCGCTGGTCTGCTTTACAGTTGATTACAATATTTTATTCGACCGTTCTTAAATAAGCTAATTGTACCAAATTCGCAATACTAACGATCACGGCGCCATTGTTCTAATGGCCCCTATATACATATCATTCCTTACCATTGAGTAGCATCTGCGCTTTAAAATATGGTGACTTCTTTCTAAAAGAAATACAAGCACTGTCTTAATATAATGAAATTACGAATTACTTAAAACATATAACGGATCGTGATTGAAGGTAAAAGACCATGCTTCTCTTTTGGTTATATTAACGGTTCGGTTTTAAATTATTTAGAAAACGTTTTTTGTTTTACAAGATTAACTTAAAGGAAAACATAGTTTACATATTTACATAATCAAAATAGTTGTGAGAATGACACTCAATGTTCGATCAATAATCCAAATCATGCAAATAATAAATATAAAAAAAATCAGAAATTTGATTTCATCTCGATTTTTTTTTACAAATATCTGAGGCTAACACCTTGTTTTTCTCCAACTATGTTTGGGTGGCGTATGTAAGGTGTATTATTACAAACAGTACAACAAGAACACATATTTTGTTTCATATAGAATACTTAAAGCCGTGACCACTGTTGTTAAATAGATGCCGATATATTTTTTCCATAAAATACAATTTGGAATCATGTTCAAACAATTGTTTAAGAGAAGAATACATGAGACTAATATATATATGTGTATGTTTGTATATGCATGCACATATACATATATATGTATATACATATATATATATACATATATATACATATATATATGCATATATACACATATATACACATATATATGCATATATATGTTTACATATATGCATATATATACATATACTTATATGCATATATATATGCATATATACATATATATAAATATATCAATATATACCAAAATATATACATATACATACATATATACATATACATATATATACATATATATATACATATCCACACATATATATATATACATATACCCACATATACATACATACACATACATATACATATGCATACACACGTATATATATACATATATAAATATACATACATATACATATACATGCACACATACATATACATACACACACACGCACACACATACACACACACACATATATATTCATCCAAAACAAAAAAAAAACACCCCAAAAACAATTCATATTAAATCACTGCGTTATGGAAATAATAATTTTAAAATATAACATAGATATGTTCTGGGCAGTTCAAATTAGACGAAACAGCGTCATGCGCATTTCAGTAAATGCCCGGATTATTGTCCATCTGCCACTTACATTAAAAATTACTTCAGTATTTCTATTCAATTAAATAACCATTTGTCTTCGTGTTTCTACTCAGAAATACGACTGCCTCATATTTATGTTCATCATTTAGTTTCTTCTATTTTTATTTTCCCGATCTCTCAAAATATGTATGGCATTATCCATCTATACCATATAAGCCTCCTACTTTCCTCTAGTAATAGTTTAGTTTCTCTGTAAAAAGTAATTCCTTACTCTCATTCAGCGTCCATGATCGACGTAAAAACTACCGCTCTTCCCGACCAGAAAATAACTTACTTCTTCAATATACTAACCGGATACTGGAAAGATATCTATTCCGTATTTATTACTTCAGCTGCTATGCTTTGAATATTCATTCCTATTCCCTGCTTCATAGACTCTGCTTATTTAGACAACTTTAAATATAACGTGAACATGCAACTCGCTGTTTAACTCCCACCAGTCTCTTTTTAGACTTGATCCTACATTGTAATGGCTAATGTTAAATAGGTAATATGAGTTGTTTGATGTGAAAACTGGAATACAACCAAACACATATATATTTATTCTGCGTATTTTTTGCATACTCATTAATTTGCTAAAATTTTTGCAAGACATTGATTCTTGTCATTGATTTGTATGTGCCAGATCTGCTTATTTAATCTTTTCTGCTTAATTTCTTTCTTTCCCTATCTGTAAAAGAAACTATCTTTTTTTTGATCTCTTATTTTAGTTAATATTTTGTTTTGTATGATCCTATTTTTCTATATTGCCCCTGTTTTTGGTATGCAACTCTTTTTGATGGAATACCAGCAATTTTCTTGCTCGTCTTTTTTGTCTAGATATTTTCGTAAATAGACTTGTTTATGTGAATGAAATCGTCTAAACTTTACACTTGGTCTACTTAGTATACTTAATTTAACTACAATCATGAGTCTTCAGTTTCACTTGATATTATTGGTGACTCCAATGCCGTAGGTATCTACTTACAAATGTTCATCTGGGTACGGGTGTTAGTTCATTCCCTGGGAAATACAATAATATTGGATCATTTTTTTTTAATTCTACACTAATGTAATCTACCTCTATTCGTAGAATAATTTCGTAACACATTACTCCCGACTAAAATCGTAAAACTTGATTAAACAAATCTGAGTGAAAAATACAGTTACATTTTGTCCAATCTTTCACTCTTATAAGCCAAGATCAGATTTTATATGACCACAGTAGCATAATCGCCCGCCATATAAAATAAATAGTAGGTATTAGTAGCAAACATATCCGGGTTCGATATGAACGTTTCTGTTCAGAAACAATTATACTAGGGTATTTGACGCTTGCACACTAATCTTGAATACAAACCGGTATATAAAAGGC
>NC_136482.1:39578279-39588279 GCF_053919585.1 Euprymna scolopes
GTATATTCGAGAAATGGAGTTTTTAGAAAATAAAAACAATGGGTCCAATTGATTTTTTAGCCAATTCTTCCAAATTATGCAGTTAAAGGTATCTGAGTATTAATGAATTATTTAAAAAAAAAGCAATGTTAAGCGTTTCAGTAAGTAACATTTCCAACATCTTGTTAAAATCAAAATGGAAAATTAATTATCCTTTGGACTCTCTGATGTCTTATTTTCATTTCCATCAAATTCATTTTTTTCCTTTTTTTTTATAAATAATTTTTTCCCTAATCGCTTCTCGTATTTTTTTGATACAGTTCTCTTAAAAATACGGAAAATAAGTAGATAACGATGTTTTTTGTGAAACTTTCATCCCAGTAGTGGATAATCGCCGTTTATTCATTTGCTAAGTACATTTTCTTGTGATATTATGAGGCACAATTTAAAATTCTCGGATTAAGGATAAATATTATACTTTTCCTCACATCCCCTGATTCAAACAATAAAATCTTCATTTGAATATGTGTATATATATATATATATATATATATATATATATATATACATATATATACATATATATACATACATACATATATATATATATATTGTCAATAACACAGAGGAAATAGAATATTTAAAGGGTGTCTTTCAGACTAGTTCAGTTCTTAACTTTACATATGAATTGAGTACTAATAATAAACTCTCGTTTTTATACCTTCTAATTGACTCTAGTAGCGATGAATTTATCACCTCCGTTTTTAAAAAACCTACGTCCGTTAATTTCTGTATTTTAAATTTTAAATGTGAATGTCTATTCCGTTATAAAACCAATATAATAAGGAATATTATATACCGTGCAAAGATGATTTACCCCAGCAAAAGAATAGTCTTTAATGAATTAAAAAAATATAAAACAGGTGTTAGTAAATAATCAATTCCCTAACTCTCTTGTCGATAAAGAAATACAACTGCCATTAGTAATTTGAATCAAATCAGTAATATTCAAGATAATTATCAACCTGTTAATATATATTACCCTAACCAGTTACACAAAAACTCAAAAATCGATGAGAGTATTCTTAAAAATATAATCCGTAGATAGGTGGCTCCCTAAAATAATACAAAAAAATATAATTTATTATATATTATAAAAAAATACAGACAGCAAGCCTTGTAATGAAAAACAACATTTCGCAAACAAATGACCTGTTGGAAAGGACCAATGTCGTTTACAAATTTAGTTGCCCGATAGGAGAGTGTAACTCCACTATTAGTAGTTACGTTGGTTCATTGTCGCAAAGACTGACTCTCCACCTCTCTTACTCTAGCTCCATATCACACCATTTGAAGGGGCATGGATGCCAACATTCGGGAGTTCGAGGAATTATGGAAGAAAACTACTATGGTAGTATTGCAGAGTGAGAGAAATGTAAATACGCTGAGCATACTCGAAGCATTGTACATCAAGACAAAGAAGCCTCAAATAAATAATATTAATTATGAGTGCAGTCGATATATACATGTATATACATATAAATATACGTACATATATGCATACACATACATATATACATATATATACATATATACATGCACGTACATATATACATATATACATGCACATACATACATACATGCACACATATATATATATATATATATATATATATATGTATATATACATATATATAAATTCAGCTACACAGCACAGAATATACTATAATAATTATTAAATACATACATCCACTAGTGTGCCATCGTTTCGGGAATCATCAGTGCAGTGTGTCACGATTAACACCGGTTAATAGCTTCGGACCTATCAACAACTATATCTAGCTCCCTTAACAAAGACCTAACCCATTCTGCCACCATAATCGCGAGAAATATTGTCAAAATTGAAACATTTGTTTTTTTAATGTGTTTAACGTCAGTCAGTGTTTTTTAATGTGTTTAACGTCATTTATATGATGATCTGGCACGAGAGCTAAATTGACCGACTTTGTTTCAACTGAGATAAGAAACGAGTTGGTGTTGCATTAATTATAGATTTTTTGGCCACGTACGAATAAACACACCACCATATATCCACGCACACTTCCAAAGCGCACATAGAAATCTAATATGTGCTCCCTATCTGTCTCTCTTAAAAATAGATCTCTCCTAAATCGAAAAGTTGCAGAGCGGCGCTAGGTGTTTCAGATAGATGGATTGTCTACGGGCTGGTCTTCTTTGGGTCTAGTAGGCTTAATTTGTTTGAAGCGATCAAAAATTGGTAAAAATTAAAAAAAAAATCATATACCCTTTATATATATTAATTTTATTTAATTTTTACTTTTACATTGTTAATCATTTCATATTTGGTAAAGTGGTACGTCACCAGCTTTAAATTGTACAATTTTGCTTTCTGTTTCGATTCTAACTGATTGCAGCCAAATATCTAGTTCTTTTTTTTTACTTTTGACGTCGCGAGTCGATAATGATTCTATGCTACCCGTGACACGTAGGATTAGTATATGTAATAACGACCTATAGAATAGTGAATATACAGTATTAATGTAGAAACGTGGAAGTTAGTATACAGATTTAATGTACACACGCGCAAAAATTGAATGTACACGTGCGCAAAAAACAAAGATGGCGACCAGTGAAAACCTACACAAGTTTGCGCGCACAAAAAAATGAATACACTCGCGCACAAAAATAAACATGACGACCAGTGACAATCATAAAGGATACGAGGAATAATAACTGTCTTAACATAATTGCACGTTCATTAAATTAAAAAAAAAATCCTTTATTTTATAGAGGTATTATTTGTTTAAAAAAAAACGAAAAGACAAAAATACAGGAGGGGGTGTCTTTTTTAATGCGGGTATGTTAACAGCTTTAATAATATCACTATGTAATAATTAACTGATTAAGTATTATATAGAAGAGAGATAGTTTTCCAACTTTTAAGCAATTAAATATCCCACACACACATTTTGGAGTCTGTCTCCGTATTTTAGTCGCGTGCAAGCGACTCTATAAGTCACTCGGTCCGTCGGTCGGTCGGACGGTCTTTCGTCGGTCGGTCTGTCGGTCAGTCCGTAACACTTTTGTACTTGGCCTTTTTGCTTAAGATTAAAGGAATGTTGTTAATAGATGCTGTTCTTAGCTTCTTAAGCTTTTCTTGACCTTTTGGCCAAGATCAAAGTGTAGGATTTGTTCCGGCAGCTACAGCAAGCAACCACCATATGTGGGCGTTTCCCCCACGTATTAAACCCTGGTCAATGTAGGGGGAATCCTTTATACTCATTGTAACTATCAAGCTCCCCTACTCCCCGGAGAGGTCGTCCCCATTTCTTTTTAACTCCTCACATTAAAAATCGGTCTTGTGCCTAATTTGCTCGGTGGGGGAGCAAAAAAATAGCAACTCCATATATAAGACCTTCGTCAATTTAGGGAAAACCGTTTATACCAATTGTACCTATTCAGCTCCCCCACTCCCCGGGGAGTTAGTCTGTATTTCCCCTCCACTCCTCTCAATAAAATCGAATCAGTGCTTAATTTGCTGGGTGGGGGAGCAAATAAATATCAACTCCACATATAATACCTTAGTCAATGTAGGGGCAACCCTTCATACCAATTGTCACTATCCAGTTCCCCTACTCCCCGGGGAGTTGACCCCATTTCCACTTCACTCATATCATTAAAAATCGGCATTGCCCCTAGTTTGCTCGGTGGGAGAGCAAATAAATACCCTTTTCTTAGCCTTGTAGCCATGATAGAAGTGTAGTATCCGTCGGAACAGATACTGCAAGCAAAGTCCATATGTGGGGAAACCCCATATAGAAGACCTTGGTCAATGTAGGGGAAATCCTTCATGCCAATTGTCACTATCCAGTTCCCCTACTTCCCGGGGAGTTGGTTCCAATTTCCCCTTCACTCCCAACATAAAAAATCGGCCTTGTGCCTAATTTGCTCCGTGGGGAAGCAAATAAATACCAATCCAACATATAAGACCTTGGACAATGTAGGGGAAACCCTTCATATCAATTGTCTCTATCCAGCCCCAATACTATTCGGGGAGTTAGTCCTTATTTCCCCCTTACTCCTCACATTAAAAATCGGCCTTGTACCTAGGGGAACCCTTCATACCAATTGTAACTATTCAGCTCCCTTACTCGCCGGGAAGTTGGTCCCCTCTTTCCCCTTCACTCTTCACATTAAATATCGGCCTTGTGCCTAATTTGATCGGTGGGAGAGCAAATAAAGACCCCTTTTCTTGTCCTTTGGGCCAAGTTCAGGGTGTAGTATCTGTTCCAGCAGATACTGCAAGTCAAGACCTCATGTGAGGGCAACCCTACATATAAGACCTTGACCAATGTAGAGACAACCCTTCATACCAATTATCACTCTCCAGAGTTCGCCACGATTTTCCCTTCACTCCTTACATTAAAAATTGCCTTGTGCCTAATTTTCTCGGTGGGGGAGCAAATACATACCCTTTTCTTAGCCTTTTGGCCAAGATCAAAGTGTAATATCTGTTCTTATGACATGCTGTAATTACTTATGTTTGTAACTATGTGATATAGAATTGGGGACCACTTTTCAGTATTCATCATCATCATCATGCATTCCGTCAGTCTTGGCGATGACTAGTCGGGGCCTCAGTGTTTTATCTTTCGGTGTTCACAAAGTCCTCGTTCTGTGTGAAACCTCCTGCCACAAGCACTGCATATGTGGGTGCAGGGGTTATGTCGTCTATAGTGTATCACCGGTAAGGCTCCCCCAATCTTTCTCTCTATTTCTTTTTATCCTTTGTGGTGACTGTTCCGCCAGTTACGCCTTTCTTTTGCTTGTTCCTCCCAACTCTCGACATTGATGTGCATTGCCTTCAGGTGCCGCTTTGTTACAGCTTTGTAGCGAAGCTTCTGACCCCCTACTTTGCGGGTTCTATTTTCCAGTTCCCCGTAGAAGATCATCTTTGGAATTCGGTTTTCTTCCATTCTAGTAATGTGTACGGTCCATCGTAGTTGCATAGTAGCAAGGGTAGCTTCCACACTATTTAGGTTTGCTCTCCTGAAAACTTCTGTATTTCGTATAAAGTCATTCCATTTGATCTTCATGAGCCTTCTCATGTGTCTCTGTATGACGGCTTCCAATCTCCTTACGTGATCTCTATAGAGGGTGTAAGTCTATGCTGAGTACAGCAGGGCTGACAAGACGATAGTTTTGTAGACTCTGCACTTCGTCTCTAGCCGGATACCATCAGGACCTATTTTCTAGTTTGCCAAAGGAGCCACATACGCTTTGAATTCTGCAGCTTATTTATTTGTCAGCCCGGTTATCAGTGTTAGAATGCTTCCAAGGTATTTGAAATTGTCAACAACTTTTAGCACCTTGCCGTTGATTGTTATCATAGGCTCTTGCGAGTTGTTGTTATCTGGTGAAGGCTAATACATCACGTCGGTCTTCTCTATGTTGATTTGTAGGCCTATCTTCCTGGCTGTTTGAGAGGTGTCAACTATCCTTTGCATCTGAGCTTGATAGTAAGCTATCAGAGCAGTGTCGTCTGCGAACAGTAATTCTGTTATCAGCTCCTTCCTTGTCTTAGTCTTGGCCTTCTGTCTTGCAAGGTTGAACAGTTTCCCATCAAAGCGTGTGTGGATGAAGACAAGTTCTTCGATGCTTTGATGAAGCAGCATTAAGACGGCGGTCAGATATAAAGTGAACAGTGTTGGGTCCAGTACGGAGAATACGGGCTTGCTTAGCAAGTCCCATATTTTTTTCTGGTGATTCAGAATCATCAGTGATTTGTTCTAATGCTTAGTTGATTGGAAGTTGTAGTCTATCTTGCCATTTTCTATCTCCGAGCGTTGATGTGTTTAGCCTTCTCTTGCGCTTCGTTGTCGCCCTGCTGTACACAGGTTTTATGGAGAACTTGAAGGTAGTCTTGATTAGGTATTGGTCTGTTTGGAAATCTGGTCCTCGCATAGCTCTTTTGTTCTTGGCATATTTGAGGTCCTTCCTCCTTGTGATAACATAGTCCAGGAGATGGCGTCTCTTTGACCTGGGATGTTTCCAGGAGTATTAATGTTTATCCGAAAGTTGGAAGTAAGTGTTAGTGATTGCCAGTTCAAACCCCGTGCAAAAACAGAGCAGCGGTTCTCAATTTGATGTGGATTTTCTTTTTCCAAGCTTTCCGAGAACAGAGATCCATGTAATGTAGTCTGGCCCACTCCAGCATTGAAGTCACCAAGGAGAACTTGCTTATCCGCTGCAGAGACGTTAGTTATGATGTCTTTCTGCTGAGAGTAAAACGCCTCCTTTTCCTCATCTGGGTAGGTCATTGTCGGTGCATAGTCGTTGATGATGGTGATGCTACAGTAATGGGATGTGGGTATTGGTAGTGTGATTATCCTTTAAGAGACTTCTCTGGAGCTCTCTGCGAGTCTACTGGCTAGGTCATTTCTTATCCCAAAAGCGACTCCAGCTTTTTTTGGTTGATCTACAGGACACCCCTTCCAGGAATAGGTTCTTCTAGTTTCTCTCAATTGGCCTTCCCCGGTTAGTCTTGTTCCCTGCAATGCAGCTATGTCCATATTTCTATATTCGAGCTCCAAATCTATGAGTGATGTTCTTCTATGTGGTTTGTCACCCAAGTCCGTATCGAGCATGGTTCTGATTTTCCATGTAACGATGTTTAAGTCTTGAGTTATTTCTTCTGTTGTTACCGCTGGATTAGATATCCACTGCCGGCGGTTCGGCAGTCAGATGGTCTTTAGATGAGCTTCGTTTGCAGCTACTTTTTTAGAGGCTCAACGTGCCAGGACAAGCAGTGCTATCCCTTAACATGGCTGCTTGGTCATCCGTGCAGCTGCCTCAGAGTATTGTCGTCCACTCGGTACACCTGCGACCTTGACTTATTCGCAGTGGACTAGTGGCTCCCAGTTCTCACACCTGTCATCGTTATCCTCACTCCATCGTCACAGGACATTCCACCTTGGCTCCTAACTTACTTGCGCAATTTAGGTGTAGTATCTGTTGCGAATCAGATATACACCCTCTGAACCTCCAATGCTCATGCCCAGTGGAGCGAGCCCGCGACGACTAGCAGCAGATGAGGTTGCAGCTTCTGGCCGAAAGTTATCTCAGTTAGGTTGACAGTCGGCCTATTGTGTCCACTACTACGCCTTTTCTTTCTGGATAAGGTTCCATGTTTAATGTAAACTGCAAGGCAGCAAAAGGATTTAATATCAGAGTTCCCATCTCGTAGACTTTTGCTGTGCAAAATCCCAAAAGGCAGTAGTGTTTTATTAAGGAGGTGGTTCCCCTAGTCTTCTCCCAACCAAGGGCACCACAAGACAGTGAGGTAGGGGTTGGTAGTGTGCCAGGACATGCCCACATATCGATGGGTCATAACCCATTATCTCTGGGATCCCTTTATACTCCGAGATCTCCTACAAGTTTAGCCTAGGGCCGCAAGGCACCCAGTTACCATGTGTGGTCAACGTGGAGGTACTGTAGGAAGCTTAATGATGGAAAGGCTATGTACTTGCAGGGAAGACTTATGCATAGTTGCTCCCTTTTCACCGTGAGGTTAGCCAGCGATTTTAGCTGAAAGCGAGAAGGCATGGCCGCATGGATTTTACACTAACTTATACCTAACACACTAGACGCATCACATCCTCTCGGCGGCTCAAAGAACCGAACGCACGTCGGATCAAGGAACCGAACTCACGTCGGATCAAGGAACCGAACGCACCACACACTTTTATGTATTAATTTAATGTAAATGGACCACCCCTTTACAACCAGTCAGTCTCAAATCCATTCAAAACATTCTCCAGATAATTCAAATTGTTTTTGAAGGATTCCAGTTATTTGTTACGCATTCAAGTCATTCTTAAGGCCATTCAATTCATCCTTAAGGTCATGAAAATCATTCTTGATCATTTACTTTTTTACTAATTTAAGTCATTTCAACCCATTTTTCGGTCATTTTAGTTTATCTTTAAGAATTTCATATCAATCCTTCATTCACGCATTACATGAGAGTACACGACTAATGGCTATCGGTTTTGTAAAAATATGTGGAACTTCTGACACACCTCTAGCCCTCTATTCCGCCACTAAAACTAAAAAATAAAATGCTAACGATTTCATGTCTCGCTACGTCACCAAGAAATGGGAGCTCAGTGATCCTCACATAATAAAATGTTAAATTCAAATTATTTTTAAAAGATTTCTTTTATATTATATTTTAAGGCCGTTGAAAAGTATTAACCGATTTTTTTTTATTTTATGAGGTAAACAGGGCCGAGTATTGTTGTAAAAAATAAGTATTTTTATAAATATGAACATTGATAAAGATTTTTGTAAAAAATAAGTATTTTTATAAATGTGAACATTGATAAAGATAACAAAAAGTGAAGCAGAGGCAATAGCCTCTGCTTCACTTTTTGTTATCACGTAATATCTTTGATTTTTCTCAAGCAAATTATGACCATGCATTTTACTAAATCCTACCCTCTGATTAGAAGGAAAGTATTTCTTCGAAACTCCGCGGATTAAGGACTATCCACTTATTTATTGTTTCCTTTTCAAATTTAATATTGTTTTAACTCTTTTCCAAAGTATTTTTAACGGTTTTTAACTACTTGCTCCTATATATATATATATATATATATATATATATATATATATATATATATATATATATGTATATGTATATATATATATGCATGTGTACGCATATATACATACATGTATATATATATATATATATATATATATATATATATATATATATAATTTAAAAAGAATAATTTCGAAGTGAGCTGTGTTCCCGAAACTGTTTGTAAAGTAGATACATTTAATCTCTTCCAATCAACTTGTTGCATTCTATTTTTGGTTGGATTTTTGCGCAAACCAGCAGAATGCATTTAAAACTCCTCCCAAGAACTCATTACCCGAAAACCTAATCCCGCCTCCTGAGGTCATCCAACAATTTTATCCATGGTGATGTTTAATGGTCATCTGACTCATACGTAGGCTTTTATCTGATGATTGGAATGTTATATTTTTTCATATATATATATATATATATATATATATATATATATATATATATATATATATATATATATATATATATATATATACATATATATAGAGAGAGAGAGAGAAAGAGAGAGAGAAAGAGAGAAATGTATATATATATACATATATAGAGATAGATTTATGTATGTATATATATATATATATATATATACACATCTAACATATATGTATTTACACCCCTATATTTAGATAAGTATACGCACATATAAGTGTTTATGTGTGTCTATCTGTTTATGTGGCCACTCGATCTTTTAAATATATATTTTACGTATATTGATACGTAATAAAATCTCTCACTGACCTTGCAGTACTAAAAGATTAATAAAAATATGCAGATGAATAAAACTCTAAAATATCTTTGAAATCATCTAGTAATTAACTGGCCAATATTTGTTATATAATTTATGGTTTTACATGTAGTACAAATACGGAATGTTCCATTAATTTATTTAAATGTTCTATTAATCACACGTTTCCCATTGCATTTCGTAATGCTATGCGATTTTAATATAAATGTAATTTTTCTGTTCGTGGAAAGATGTTAAGATTGTAACGACTTCTTTATAAGTAATAGGGCTGTGTATATATGGCTTGCTCAAAGTAAGTTTTATATTGAAATTTTCCAGCACATATAAAATATATCTGGTGAATCAAGTTTGTTTTAGGGAAGTTATGATCTAATTGTATCCCCATACAAAAGTAACGAACGGCATGTTTTAAATATGCCAACGGAAGAAATGCGTATCATGTCCGCATTGTTTATTTTGTTATTATGTGTATAATGTTTCTTATAACATATGTTTGAGTCCAGTTTTAATACACGTGGAGATTTACTAATGATTGGATGTTGATGACATAGTGTGCCCAGGAATGATATCAGTTACTTGTATGCAGATTAAGACATAAA
>NC_136482.1:39593279-39595779 GCF_053919585.1 Euprymna scolopes
TAAGAGGTTCATCGTGGGCCCAACTCACTATCAATGATCTTTAAATAACATCAGAGTTAAAAATACAATTCGCAGCTAAGTTGCGGATAACATTTTCTCTTCTCTGCAACCTATTACCCAAAGAAGAGACCTTGCGAGCCTGTCTCTACTTTATCGATACTATCATGGAAAGTGTTCGTCTTAACCTTAATTTGTGGTGCCTCCCTCGCCAAACTTTCATGAAAAAAAAAAAACTCGCCAAGCCAAAAGCACTATTAATAATTCACCACACTGTTTATCTGTGCCTAAAGCTAAACGGAGATTCTATGAAAAAAACTCCCTTCAGGAAAATGCACGCCTGTGGAAACTCGCTACCGTTTTCTTGCATTCCAGGCTGACTAAAATTTAATTCTATTCAAATCCAACGTCAACAAGTTCTTGACGCACCCTCTGCCTAAGTAATCTAATATATATATATAATATATATATATATATATATATATATATATATATATATATATATATATATGACAACTATACTAGAAATAAAAAATCAAAATACTATTAATTACAAAGATAAATGCAACTGAAGATAACGAGTCCTTTGCCCACTTCAAAATTGCCAGAGCACAATATTTGCGAAAGAACGATTGAATAACAAGAAATATTACGTGGGTATGAGTTTCTTTAATTTAAACTCCCGCTATTATGACCACAAAAGTACATTCAATAATAGAAACACACTGAATGAAAATAACACTAGAAAACAAATACTGTGAACTCAAAGAAAGCGGATGTTTGACGGTAGTCGAATGGAAAATAATGAGACACGCAATCAAATGTAGAGACGGTCCATGTCAATAATGCGTTCATGCAAAATGGGCTGTCGTATTCTATTAAAACCACAGCATCTACTAAACTGTAGGAGAGAAATAGCGAACAACTCTGTACACAGAATAAACTTACTCTAAGATAGCGATACAAAATAATGTTTAAATTAACAATAACAATAGAAAATAAATAAATAAAATAAGCATATATATATAAATTATCATTATATATATGCATGTATATATATATATACATATATATATATAGATATATATATATATAAACTAACGTAGTATTTAAAAAAAACACATTTAAGTACACCTAGGCTTAAAATAGATAGAGGACACTTTATACCTACGGTTCCCGCTAAAAAGAACACACCAAGGAAAGGATGAAGCTGAGGTCACCTGGGTCTTTGTCCTGAAAGTTCCTGAGCCTTGGCTGATTAGGAGGGGTAGGGTAGAACTAGGAAGCTGATGTGCTAAATCAACACTCCAAAGAATGTACGCGAGAACGACAACTCCTCGCATAAGCCTGATGAATCATAGAGTGGATAAAATGCGGAATAATATGTGTAGCTTATTTGCGATATATATTTTCATAAGGAACTAGCTTGCTCTATTTATGTATTGAACAATGTTGAAATAAATACATGATATTATAATTTCCTATATTAATTTATGTGATTAAATGGAGTAGTCATTATATACACACATATATATATATATATATATATGAATAAATATATATAAATATATATAAATATATATATGTATATAAATATATATATAAATATATATATATATAAATATATATATAAATATATATATATATATATATATATATACGTAAATATATATGTATATATATATATATAAATATATAAATATATGTATAAATATATATACATAAATGTATATATATATATAAATATATATATATATATACATATATATATATATAAATATATATATATAAATATATCTATAAATATATGCATATATATAAATATATCTATAAATATATACATATATATAAATATACAAGTTTATATATAAATATATAAATATATATATATATATATATATATACATATATATATAAAAGTACGCGCATAGAAACACACATACCCACATATATCCATAAACATACCCACATATACACGTATATATACATACATAATACATATGTATAAATACATGCATACATAAGCATATATAGAATCACACATATACATACATATACAAATAGAATACGTACACATATATTCACATATGCATACATATAAATTTAAATACATATAAATATACATATCTATGCATTTATACACAAACATACACATATACATTGATACACATGCATATACATGCATACACAAACAAACATATATATATATACATATATACATACAAACATACATAAACATATATACATATACACGTACATATACACACATATATATTTATATAGATATATATTAATATACATACACAAGCGCTTATATTAACATACGTACACATATACTTACATACACACAAGGATAAATATAATGATGGGAGATCAATTATTAAATGGTTCCATCATTTCAAGCCTACACGCGTCACAACTTTTCCATTTATGTTTATTATATAGATAAATTCCTGAGGGAGTATCTATACAAACGTGATGCTACTGAGAATTTGTTTTGTAC
>NC_136482.1:39600779-39613279 GCF_053919585.1 Euprymna scolopes
TTTTTTTTTTTGCAAACAGACGCATAAAAATACCCAGGCAACGCATGGCTGAAATGTTAGTCTATAAATCTATAAAACCAACGGGTCTGTGTGTCTTTTTTGTGTCTGTCTGTGGACATTTTTCCTACGCAATAATTCTGTCAATTTTTAGTCTACAGACTAGAAATTTGATATACACGTTACTGAGATTTGGGAAAATGTTTGAAATGCGTTTTTGGCCAGAAATGTGGGCGTTATGGGGAAACAGTTCAACAATGTAACCTTTGAGAACTCTACGAAACTCCTCAGCGAATTTTTGGTCTAAAAACTTGAAATGTTAGAAATTGGTTCCTGGCACATGGATCTAACTTAATAGCGGTATTTGAGCCCGAAACAACAAAGGATAAGGGGCCATAATAGGCGTCGAATTTAAAAACAAAACATTGCCCGATTTTTTTTTTGCCACAGCACGCACCTCTAGACAACCGGGCAACGCCGGGCACCCATGCTTGTATATCTATAAAAGTGAACGTCTCTGTCTGTCGGTGTGTATGCATGTAGTCTTTGTGTGTGTTTGTGTGTTCATTTACCTACGCAATTTTTCGTCTACAGACTCGAAATTTTATATGCAGGGTAATGAAGTTTGGGAAAATCGTTGTGACGGTTTTCGGCCAGAAATTTCGCTCGAAAAGGGTTGAATATCAATGATTTGACCTCTAAGATCTCTACCAAACTCCTTCACCAGTTTCGGGTCCAAACACATCAAATTTTTGACATAGGTTCTTTGTGCATTGCCCTAGCTTAATAACTAAATTTGAGCCCCACACAATAAGTTCGAAAGGGTCTTTTTTTACACAGTGGTCACCACTTATCAAGGCTCGGAAGCCACTCAGGTATAAGGGTTATTGCAAGTGCATTACGTTAGTGTGGAGATTTGATGAAGTGTTTACTTAAGGGGACGGTTCATTAGGTATTTTGTAACGTTGGACTTGAACAAATCCAAGTTGTAGTCAGGTGGGAAGCAAGCAGACGGAACAGAGTTCCACAGGCGTGCAGTTCTAAGAAAGAAGCTTTGTTCATAGAATCTACGATTTGATTTAGGCAAAGATAAAGATTGGGGGACATTTTTCACAATGGATTCAGCTAGACGGGTGTTTATCGCGAAAGATAAGCGAGGGGGGACGAGAGACTGGAGTCCAGACGAGCACCTGCCATGAAAATAACGATAAAACAAGGATAGGCTCGCAACGCTCTTCTGTGGGAGATATGTTGCAGGGTAGAGAAAATTGCATCCCCCACTAAGGCACGAAGTCTCTTTTGTAATCGGCCAAGGCAGGATAGGCTGTTTTTAGCAGCTCCTGCCCAGATAGGGCAGCAGTACTCCATCCTTGGGCGTACTTGGCTTTTATATAGATAGAGAATTGCATCAGTAGTGAGATATCTTCCGGAGACGTAGAAGGATCCAATCATCTTTCCAGCGTCCTTGGCAACAGACTTGATATACGTGTTCCATTTCAGATCAGGAGTAAAGGTCAAACCCAGAAGCTTGTCAAAACACGGGAACCCTCCCAGACGAGCGCCATCCATCCCAATTGATGCAAGATGGGGAGTAGAGCGTTGATGATGTAAGCATAGAAGTTTGGTTTCAGATGCATTAAAGGTAACCAGCCATGTCTTCCCCCACTGAACCACGCGCTCGAGATCAGAGGAGAGAGAATCAGAGAGAACTTTGTCATTTACAGCCTTTGATGTGTTGCCGTAGATGATCGTGTCATCAGCATAGATGTCAACGAATAATTTTAGTATGTGTTTAGGGAGGTCATTGATGTAGATCAGGAAGAGAGTTGGGCCTAGGGTTTACCCCTGCGGGACTCCAGCATTAATACTGCAGGCCTCCTATTTGTGTCCATCGACCACTACTATTATGAGCCTATCGGAGAGAAATGATTTAATGATTGTGAAAACATTTCCAGTTATACCGTAGCTGGAAATCTTGTGAAGTAGACTCTTATGGCATACCTTGTCAGAGGCATTTGATATGTCAAGAGATATTGCCCTAGAAAGGAAGCCTTTTTAAAGAGATTAACTAATTCTGTGAGATATAACCGTCAGCGCATCTGCGGTAGATGATGCAGAGCGGATACCATAATTTGTGTCACTAAGAAGGTTATTCCTGCTGAGGTGGTTGACTATTTCTCTATTTAATATGGATTCCAGCAACGTACTCATAACACACACGAGACTTATTGGTCTGTACTGAGAGGGAGGTGACTTATCACCTGAATTCTTAAATACAGGGCAAACTGATGAGGTCTTCCAGGGAGTCGGAAAGCACTTCTCCTTAAGGCAGCGCTTAAACAGTTTTGTAAGTATGGGAGCAAGTTCTGGTTGAAGCTTTTTTAACACTATAATTGGGATGCCATCAGGGCCAGTTGCTTTATGGAATCAAGGTTCTTGATTAGTTCGCGACCCCATGCACGGATATTTGTATGTTACCTACCGTGTTCTGTGTTATAGGAGGAAACATGGGGAGTTGATGGCCTTCGTCGCAGAGGGTAGAATTAGCTGCACAGTGCTTTGCGAATAGTTTGGCTTTGTCTTACGCTGACGAGATGACCTCTGGTGCATTAATAATTGTTGGGATAGAACGCACACTTCTGTTCAGGATCCTATTTGTTATTTGCCAAAACTGATGGGAACCAAGCCGCTGATCAGCTACATTGGATTTAACAGACTGGGCATATAGCTCTCTTGCATTTTTTATTACTCTTTAACAGTGGTTGATGGCAGTCCTGAATGTAGCGGTAGTCTCAGTGCATCTATTACGTTGGTAGCTATGCCAAAAGTGATATCCGTGCGCCATAGCAGCAGCACATTCTGGGGAGAACCATGGCTGGCTGTTAGGTTTTTGTTGGAATTTTTTGGATTGTATGAATTGGTCTATACCTACAATTAACCATTCGGTCAGATCTGATACTATAGAGGGCACTTCTTTTTTAAACATGGAGTGCAGAGGTAAATCAGATATGAATGTACGGAAGCTATCCCAGTCAGTCATAGAGTATCTGTATACAGTACGGTGGAAGGGTACGTCTGGGGACTTATTACATTTCGTTTTTATCTTAACTGATACGACGGAGTGGTCCGAGGATCCTAGAGGTCAATGAACGGAATATGAACATAGCTCAGGGAAAGTTGAGAGAAAAAGATCTACGAGGCTTACATATTGACCGGGTGTATCGGGCTGCTTTTAAGTATGACCGTTTTTTGAGTTTTTTTTTTTTTTTTTTTTTTTTGCACAGCATTAATTTCCAAGCACCCGGGCAACGCCGGACACCCCTGCTAGTATATATATATATATATATATATATATATATATATATATATATATATATATATATATATATATATATATATATAACTGGACGTGTATGTGTGTGTGTACATTTCCCTACGTAATAACTGTCAGTTTTCAGACTACAGACTCGAAATATGATATAAAGGGGGCTGCGATTTGGGAAAATCTTAGTGAATGGTTTTCAGCCAGACACTTTGTTGTAAAGGGATCAAAGTCCAACGAGTGGACTTTTGAGAACTCTACCAAACTTTCCCGATAATTTTAGGTCTAAAACATTGAAATTTTGGATATAAGTGCCTAGGACAGGGATCTTACGTAATAACTCAATTTTAGCCTAAAAAGTAAATGTAAAGGGGGCATAAGAGGGGGAGAAATTGAAAACAATTGACCGCTTCTTTTTTTTTTTTTTGCTCAACATACACGTCCGATTATCCGGGCAACGCAGGGCTTAAATGCTAGTATAAATATATAAATATAATGCTCCCTATCTTGGGTTGAACATATTGGGAAGTGATACACAAACTGTGATTATATATATATATATATATATATATATATATATATATATATATATATATATATATATATATATATATATATATATGTAGATTTTCTTGTGCAATTCCTCACCTCGTTACATAATTTTTTGCAACCATGTTGTAGGTATATTCGGTGTATATAGAGTCGGTTGGTGGTAGATGGCAAAACAGTATTTTATTTCATTGGGCACTGATTAGTTGCTGGTATACCAATGAATGGAAGCGTTAAAGACAAGTCATATATTGTGATATAGTGATAATAATGTGCTCTCAATATCTTTTTCGTTGATGAATTCTTAACAAGTTTTTAAAATTTGGTAATCTCAGATATTAACTTCGTCTATTACAATTGTTTCGGGAAACACGTCTTAAAGCGCTCTCACATACGAAACTCAATTAAAAAAAAACAGAACATAGGCAGCTTTACCAACGTTATGAGCACTTTTTCCGAGTTTTTTACTACTTCTATGTCTGAGTTATATATATATATATATATATATATATATATATATATATACATATATATATATATATATGTGCGTCTGTGTGTATATATGTATATATGTATATATATATCATGTGAGGAAATTAAGTAGTTATATTGATATATATATATATATGGATATATATATTTATATATATAGTCATATATATATACATTTCTATATTGATATATATATATATATTTATATATATATATATATATATACATATACATTAATCTATATAGTTATACACACGCCCACACCCATATATATGTATATATATATATACATACACACCCACACACACACACACACACACATATGTATATATATCTATATATATATATATATATATATATATATATATATATATATATATATATATATATACTAGCAGTTGCGCTCGCCTTTCCTGCGGCCGTATGCACTGTTGATAACAGTATATGCGTATGTATATATTAAAAATAGTGAATATGTACCGTGATTCCTGTTTTTATAAAAGGCTCCATTAACTCTTATAGAGAAAAGTTGGTAGAGAACTTGGGCGTCATTTTTTAAAATTCACCCCGAATATTGACCTCTTACTATGTAGTGATTTGGTCTCAAATAAAAATTAAATGGTCCACCTACATCCAACTAACGTACATCTAAAATTTCAAGTGTTTTGACTACAAATACGCGGTAGGATTTTGGTATAATCGGCAATGTTTACTCATTAGTCGTTCCAAAACTGATTAAAAAGCTTGCTGCATGTCTGAATACGCTTAATGTAACATTTTAAATATCTAAACCCAAGCTTGGCGTACTAGTTTTCTCGTTGGAAGCCAGATTTTTTTTTTTGTAAATAAACGATTAAACATGTTTTCCTTTGCATTATTACTTAAAATTTCTAATGTTTAGACTGAGAACTGGCTGAGTAATTTGGAAGAGACCACACAGGTCATTTTTCTTTTATTTGACCCCGGTGCTGACTCCTAGACATTCATTGTTTGGGGATGAACCTAAATTACAATATTAGATCCAGTTCCAAGCAACCTATATCTAAAATTTAAAGAGTTTAGGCCCGCCATTGGCGGGGGAGTTTGGTAGATATTTCATAGAACAAACCGTTTGATTTTTACCTCTTAAAAGCAAAATTCCTGGTCGAACCACGTTGAAAATATTTTTCTCAAATCTCAATACTCCTTATGTAGAATTCGAATGTATAGACTGAAAATTTGAAGAGTGTTTTGAGAGGGAAATGTATACACAAAGCCACATACATTTTCACTTTTATAGATATGTAGATTATAGATGAAACTTATTAATTTATTTATTGCGCGCTCTTTAACAATAGTAAATATAATACATATATGTAGGGTTTTACTGTTTGTGTGGGTCGTGCGTACCCAGTATGTAAACATATTTTTAAACTAAACAAAAAGCTAGTAACACAACTTGAAATTCTATCTCAACATCGTGGGATTATAACACAGTGTTTATTTCATTAATGAGATTGATTCGTTCAAACATTAACGAAAAACATATAATATATTATTGTGTAAGAAATTGGTAATTGCCTGTATTATCTTTGCTAAATCCTCACAGAGATAAAGTAACGTCAAAAAGTTAAAGAACGGTCGATCAATTTTTGAATGACTTCTAACTTCTAACTTTATATATGAAAAAGGGAAAAAAAAATGTTGGATAATTTTCCAATTTTTAATAATGGTAGTTAAATAAAAAATATAGTTTATATATATATATATATATATATATATATATATATATATATATATATACATATATATATATATTTATATATATATATATATATATATGTATATATTTGTATATATATGTATGTATATATTTATATATATATGTATATATATTTATTTATATATATGTGTATATATATATATTTATATATATATATGTATATATATATATTTATATATATATATGTATATATATATTTATATAAATGTATATATATGTATATATATATATTTATATATATATATATTTATATAAATGTATATATATGTATATATATATATTTATATATATATATATGTATATATATATTTATATAAATGTATATATATGTATATATATATTTATATATATATATGTATATATATATTTATATAAATGTATATATATGTGTATATATATATATATTTATATATATATATATATGTATATATATATATATTTATATATATATATGTATATATATATATATTTATATATATATGTATATATATATTTATATATATATGTATATATATATATATATATATATATATATATATATTTATATATATATATATATTTGAAAACATGTTAGCTTTTCGCATAGCTTTACTTCAATTTCAGGCGTCCAAATGTTAAGGAGCGGGGAAATTATAATTGAAAAAATAAATAAGCCTTCCAGTATTTAGTGAAAAACTCCTGGTTTTCAATCAGACTATGGCATCTGTTGCTACAAGACAGAACCAATCGATCTCATGTTATAGGTATAATATTATTTTAGGATTTTCTCATACAGTTCCATGAATCAGCCACATTTTGGGGTGTTTTTTTTTTCTCTGATCTTTTTGCAAACAATTTTCCTAATATGTTCCCCGAGATTGAGGCCGGGTCTCTTAGTGCCAATCTATATCGCAAGTATTGGATGTACTTTGCTCTTGTAAAACTATATTGCTTTATGTAACGGTGCGTCATCTTGCATAAAGATATAAGAACGGTTAGGAACCACATGTTTTTAAGCAATTCTGTGTACATTCGGGCATTAACTCTTCTATGACCCTTAGAAGGGGGTCAGTTCCTTTTGAAGATATCATTCCCAATACCAGTGTACTGTCCTGCTACAAATTTTACTTATCTTTTAACGCACTTATGGGACAGCCTTTCTCCATATTATCTACTGACCTGTTGTCTTTTGTCTGACACGAAATGATTGAATCATTACTAAAATTAACCTTTCTCTCAACCAAATGTTTTTTGACGTATAAAAATCAGACCTTTATATTTGTAATAGAGATTAAAGGCTTTGAGAATGGGCCTCTTGAAATTAATCCCAATTATCTTAATCTTCGTGGCATCGTGTGTGCAGAATTTTTTTGTTCAATTTTCGATATAAAATACCGCGATATCGAACCCGGAGTTTTAAACTGATCAGCACGAGATGATCGAATGATTTTTCTCTCCGACGTCTTAGTTGTTATTCGGCGTCGGTCTGATTTTCAATCAATGGTAAATCATTGTTTTTTACCATTTTTCAATGACCAGAAAACCGCCGCTTTTAGACCTTGCAGTATTAAACAATTCCCACTATGCACTTTTTCATCATAATGTTCACAAACAATCTGTTTCTCTTGTGAATGTTGCTTTTTTCGAATATTTGGAGTCGAAATAATGTTAAGTTATTATTAAAATTGCTAAAGTTCGTAGTGATTTACGCATTTTTACATTTTTGGACGTATGTAATTTAATAAAATGTATGTATATGCAAAGAAAAACTATTTAAAATCAAAAATAAAGAACAAAATTTTTGATTTATCTACCATTATTATAGATTGAAAAAATCACCATTTTTTTTCATTTTTCATAAAGTTAGAAGCCATTAAAAAAACTGGTCCACCTTCCTTACCTTTTGGACGCAACTGTAGGTTTTACACGCACATGCATGTATATATATATATATATATATAATATATATATATATATGTGTGTGTGTATATATAATATATATATATATATATATATATATATATATAAAACGAATGTGAGAAAAATCTGAAATTCCTTTTAAAATAAAGGTGCTCGTGCATTTACTGATCCACGCTATTTTTTAACTCGTATTTCCAAGTTTAATTAAAGCTGTATATGTTTTTTATGCAATTGTAAGGTTAAAGTATATAATAAGTACAAAACAATCTCCCCTCCTTATGTTAAGAATGGCTTTTTTAAATAATAACGTTATTATTTCAACACGAATCATTAAGTGCACTAGTACCCAAAAAAATTATGGATTATATTTCTCTGTTGTGGACATTTTTCAAAATTTTAATATATATTTATTGTTTTAATAGCTGTCCGTAAAAAAATACAAAGAAATAATATCTTTTCGGCATCTAGGATAAAATGTAATTGCATGTTTATTATCATATTTAAATTAAACATGGCGTATATTCATGAGCGCTTTACATTTTTTCGGAAGAACGATGGCGGATGCGGGGAATTGGTTGGTCGCACGGTCACAATGCGAACCAAAATATGTGGAAAATAAGTGTAGAAATAAAATGTATAATGCATAATAGTTATAAAAATCCTTGTCACAGTGATATTATTCTAAACATAAACGTGAAAAATGTAAATAAATAACTAACATATAAAAGGAAGTAAATGTGTAAATGAACATAATAATGTATGAGTTACAATTCAGTATGACTAAATAAAGGGTGCAAAATGAAAAGAGAATAACAGAGTAAGCCCATTTAAATATTGTCAATATTTAAAACAGAAGTAACATAGGGATTTCCATATATTATTCAACCACGAAATTAGTCCTCTTAGACATAACGTATATCGCGTATGTTTATATAATAACTACATAGATAAATAAGGAAATAGTAAGATATTGCTAAATAAACCTGCTTTCTCATTTAAATAAACAATTTCTAAACGTAACGTTATAATTGGTCCTCGGCTCACACGTCGTTTTCTTTATCCGCTCTTCAGCTTGTTAGTTTATGCTTGCAGAGAATGGGATGGCTTAGGAATTGTCGGTGCTCGGACATATTCTCAGCGAATATATCCGGCATTTACCGATAAGGAAAGCTAAGAGTATAGATATAAAAAAAGAAACAAAAAACATAATGCGTGAAAGTAGACGTTAGGCGAAAACAAGATGGAAATAAAAATGTCATTTATTTCAAAGACAAAGCACATTGGATGGGGACACCATGCATAAAAATAACGAGATCGGATCTCATAACAGGGCATGTCCCAGATACGCTTAGGGGGTGAGGAAAATACAAAATATATACACAAATAAAAAGATTACATTATAAGCGGTTTTCTCCACTATCGCTGCTCTCATGATTTTTTCTCTATATCGTATCCGTCTTTTTTTCTGTACTTTAAACTTCTACCATAATATGGTGTATGTATTTTCCCATTTTTCTACGTCACACATTTCAATCTCTTTATCATTTCAATATATTTCTCTTGTCATTTCTTTTTTTCTTACTTTCATTGTCTTTGCGTATATATTTTTCATAGAGGCCGTCTGTTTATATAAATCGATCTATTAATTTTTATATTTACATGCCGCCCTTTCTAAGTGATTGTTCTTGCTTAAACCTAGTAAAGCGGTTTAACTAACAAAACTACAAATACAAAATATCCATTTAACGTGAATACATCAAATCTACCGCGGGATGTTAATATCTCGATGGTGATTCGCAGAAGTGCGTCGTCGAAAAAGATATATTTATAAACTAGCTGGACACTCGGCGATTCCCGGTCGTACAATGTGCTGAAACATGACATTTTAAGTCATGCAAATAACGTATAGATTATTCTAGAATCAATCTTCTATAGAATAATACAGATTACGACGAATAATAAGCCGAATGCGCAAAAAAAAAGAAAAACAAGTGAAGCATGCATGGTACACCTTGCTTGCACGGTGGACGAGGCATAAAAAAAATGGATAAGTTCAGCACCCCCCACCCATTAAACCCCAATGTTACCCGGGAGACGTCAATTCCTGGTGAAAATGAACAAACGGTGCAATTTTAGACCTTAACGTATGCACATTTGAGTTCTACACCATGTAAAAAAAAAGGACTACGTTCATCATTTGTTTCCTTATTTTTCCCCCGAATTCCTCTTGGGCCTACACACGTTTACATTTGATTTCAGCATCATACAGAACTGCTAATAGGCATACATAGAACATTTTCGACAAACATGGTAAAATAGTCCCAAAACATGGAGTGTTTTTATTGGCCCTAAAAGAACGAGTTATCGCGACGTATAGACTTACAACATTTTACATTTTAACATGCAAGTAAGGGGGGGGGCAAAGGAGTTTTCCGGGATAATCATTTGTGTTACCTTTTACTCATATCATGTTTAAAGTTTGTGCAGCATTTCCAAAAAATCCAAGGCGTAATTTTTCCAAAAACAAGGACGGACAGACACACTGACAGGCGGACGGGTGGACAAGGGTGAATTCACAGGGCCAACCTCTTTTGTCGGGGGACCACAATTAAAATATGAACCAGATTTATATTGTCGTTTCTCAAATCTTCTCTTGTTTTGTTTACAATAGACCATTTGCTGATATTTGGGCTGTAAGATGAATGGTCCTAAAAGTCACTTCTGATTAATTTTAAGCTTTAAAATAGTCAACGGAAAATTAATTTGCGGCGATTTTGAATGGTACCTCCTCGTTTACTGTAAATTAAACACATCGTTAAGAACAAAATAAAATAACCGGTGAAGAACACCCGGTCTTGTACAAAGAAATATTCGATCCGTATCCGAATGTTTTACAATAGTGATATACAGCCAGAAATCGATAATTTTGTTTTTCAAGAAACAATTCCTTTGCTAATGTTTTATTATATACTTAGCGAGCGTAACATATGAAAATTCCCAGTAAAAAAAAGAAACCATGTCAAAGTTTGAATTTTTGTTCGATTTTCTTAACACAATTGAGTGCATATATGTAGTTAGAGAAATATATGTATGTAATTATTGATTTGTAAAATTCCACTTGTTTTAATCTCCTCTCAACATCACACAATTTATCTCATCCCCGCTTCGTGATAGCCTTCTAATATCTAGTAAAAGGTGTATATATATATATATATATATATATATATATATATATATATATATATATATATATATATATATTGGTTTTCAAAAAAAATACGGAAATTTCTCGATACCTCTTTCAGCTATCGTCTCGTCAAGAGAAATCGATAGCATACAAAACAATATTACTAGCGACATTAAAGAGCAATACAGGGAATTTGAATGTGCCAGAAATAAGAAAAAAATGAAAGATTTAATCTGAAATTACTGCGTTTTAAAACGACTTAAACTAAAAGCTGCCACAACGAGGAGGAAGGAAAACAAAACAGGGAAAACACGGGTCAACCTTTCCCAAAGAGAAATAACGTTTTCGTTGTCTTCTTTAGCCGGCCTGAGGAAGGTTTTCGAACCGCAATAGAGACAGACTCACACAACTTTAAATGTTTTTTTGAAGTCTGCTCTGGGTAACACCTCGAACCACTATATTATACATTTATCAGCACAGCATGGACTGTCAACCAAATGCGGGGCAATGGAAGAGTGTAAGGCGACGGAAGGAGGAAGACTACTAGATCCTATCCTCCCCCCTCTGATTTTGGATGGAACGGGCTGGTTTATACGAGTGCAAATGCAAATATTTTCGCCCAACATGATCAGCATCGAACTGATATTTAAATTCATAAACAATATTACTAATTTGGGTGTAAGGCAAACTTTCTTTGCGAAAAAAGGAAACGCAGACTCGTAGTATATACCAAACTCTAGGAAACAGAGTATAAGCAATTAAAAACATTTCTATCTGTTTTGGCAATTTAATGCTCTTATTCCCAATCCACGGTAATTTTAAATAAACCGTGCACATATCAGGTTCAAACTCTTTAGGACATTTAAAACCATCAACCATCTTGTCAATGCAGATTTCAATAAGGTCTAAGGGATAATCATTATTGAGAAATATTTCTCTGATCTAATAAATTTCGCAGTCTAATCTATTAGCTGAACATATCATGAGAGTTCTATGTACCAGCGTATTAATTAAGCCGGCCTTGCGCTATTTAGGTACAAAGGACGTCCAGTTCACATATAAGCCATTAAAAGTGGGGTCCCTATAAATGGTAGTGAGAAAGCCCCCTCTTGAACGTTCAACAAGGAAAAAAATTATCCTACTCACTTTCCATACCGAACTTAAGAGTCCGATACAAGAAATTCAACCTATTAAAAAAAAGATAACGCTTCTCTTTGCGATGAAAACATAGCAAAAGTGTCGTTAATATAAGTGAAATATGTGGTGGGTAATGTTTCAGCATTAAACAAAAT
>NC_136482.1:39618279-39628279 GCF_053919585.1 Euprymna scolopes
TGGATCATTGTAATAATGTTTTTAAGTCATTGAAATCGTTTTTACGCGCGTTTCAGATGTTCGTTTGAGCGTCCTCGTCAGAAATTTTTCAAATGTGTTGGAGATGTAAAAATGGTAATTTTTGTTGTTCATTTGAAGTGTTTCCAAGGGGTGGAGGCTTGTAAGTGTTTATTATTCATTGGCATGTTAAATTTTTGTTACTCTTTTATTGGGCTTGTCGAGGCTGCTGGCCTGGCTGTAATCACTCTCTCTTTCTGCTAATGTTTTTTTCTTTTCCTTAGGGTGAGGTAGTGTGTGTTTTTGCGTGTGTGTGCGTGTGTGTGCGTGTGTGTTTGTTTTTATTGGTTTGAGAATGTGTATACTGTTTTATAGTATTTTGAGGTTATTTTCTTTCTTAGGAAAGTGACTGTGATCCGAGGTCGTTACTAATGTGTATGTCTGAGGAGGGGGCATCTCTTCTGAAATAAGGGTAGAGGTGCTTTCATTCCATTTTGATTTTTTTTGGATTCTTGGATATTAGTATTGTGATTTTTCGTTTTAGTCTTTTCGGGTATTCCTTATATTATGTTTGTTTAGAAAGAGGGGTGTAATTACAATATGTATGGGGGATTTCTTAATGTTTCTATTTATGTGTCTCCCCATGTGGGTATGTCCAGACTCGAGATCGGTTCCTAGTGTGGGGGAGAGATTGTTCCCAAGGGAGGGGGGCAATTGAAGGGGGTATAGGTATTGGAGGGGGATGATAGAAGGGATGATAGTTGTTTTAGTCATGAGGGGGTTCCTCTCCACTGACTGAGGAGGGAGCGAGGTGTTGTAACAGATATTATACTATGGTTCTAGATGTTTCCTAGTGCTGTTGGTTTCGGGGTTAAGTAGGGTTGGTATTTTTCAGTTTGTTGTATTAGAGATAGGGGTGTTATGTATGTGTGTGGTTGTATGCGCGCACGTCTGTTGTAATGTGTTGGTTCTGATTTATGCGTGGGTGTGTATATATGTATGTGTATGGATGTGCATGCGAGTGTACTTTGCATTTCATGTTTTTGTGTGATGATATTAGGCTCTGTTCAGTTCAGGAGTGAATCTGGTGATTACTTTTTTTCCTGTGTAAGTAAATTAAAATAATTGTCTGTTTGGAAGATTGGCATTATTTTGAAGCTGTTTCCACTGTATGTGTGTACGTGTTTTGAAACATAGAAGTGTCTGTTATCTTCAATTTTGATGTTTCCTTTATGTAAGGCCACTTTATTGCTGCAGTTTTTGGTGGCGCTTATGTAGGATTTGTTGCATGTTGTGCATCTTAGTGCATATACTACAATTCTGGAGGTGCAATTCAGATCTTTTTTTTATTTTGAATGTTTGTTTTGGGCTTTTGAATGTGTATGTGTTACCTTATATTATTATGTCACATACTCCACATCGCGGTTTGTTGCATTTTGTTGCCCTTTTTGTAGTATGTGGGACCAGTTTTGGGGAAGTTAGGATGTGTTTTAAGTTTTTGGGTTGGTGTTTGCTTTTTATTATTTTTGTCGTTTTAAGTATGTTGTTTAGTTTGTCGTTCTGATTAAGGAGGATACAATTTTTTTGTTATCTGTGTGAATAGGTCTGCGTTGTTTGTGTTGTGTGTAGAGACGTATGCTAAAATTTGTTCTTTGTTGTGTTCTTTTGGGGTTCTTAGTTTGTCTATTGGACTTTTTTCATCCAATTCAATACCGTTCTGTATTAGAGGTAGTGGGTATCCTCTGTTCCGCAATGTAATTTGTAGTTCATTCAGCTTAGTTGAATAGAGGTGTCTGTCTGTTACTATGGCGCAGACTCTACGTGCTAGGGAGTAGGGTATTGATTTTAGACAGTTTTTAGGATGGTGGCTTTTGAAGTCGAGGTATTGTTGAGTGTCTGTTGGTTTGTGGTAGATGTCTGTGATTATGTTGTTGTTTTTTATTGTCACTAGGATGTCTAGGAAAAGTAGTTCTGTGGGGCTTTCTTCTAGTGTGAAGTTTATTTTTGGGTGTAAATTTTGTAGCAAAGTGTGAAAGGATAAAGATGTTAGTAAGAGTGTTTTTATATTGTACCAGTACTTTTGCTCTATCCTTTCATAAGGGGCTTCTTCTAGTAAGGCGAGTGTAAGGGTGGCATATGTCGGTGTCATTTTGGTACTCATTGCTGTGCCTAGTATTTGAATGTAGTTGTCTTTATTGAATTGGAAGGAGTTGTTATTGAGGATTATGTCGATATATATAAGTGTGTATATTTACATATATATGTATGTATGTATATATATAAATATGTATATATAGTAGTAAACATTTTAAATTTGAAAAATGTTCTTACATCATAAGGTAAAAATATAAAAAATATATTTTTTTATTTTCATGATTAAATTTTAGAGCTAAATTCTATTCTATACACAAACAATTAAATTACGCACTTCTCTAACAAGCTATGTCAATATAAAACACGGAGTTATAGTAAAACATATAATAATGAATACATCACAAGATATGCGGGGGATACGTTCGGATGAATAAAAATACATGAAAAGTACAGTGAAACAGTACTTGAATAAAGGTTAAATGTAAAAAAATGTTAGCATAATATCACGGTTACAGGCATAAGTGCAAACCTAATCACACATAAACACGCACACACACACACACACACTCACACACATATTACAGCTATTTAAAACGGGCCGGTGATTTTTTTTGTATCCATGGTAAAAAGAGGACGTGGCGGGGGAGAACATTCAAGGGAGGTAAAAAAATAAATAAATGTTACATAAAGGACGACGAGTCGGTCGACAATGTTTCCCCCTTATATTTTTCCAAACCCGAACCGAGTTGTGTGTGTGTGTGTGTGTGTGTGTGTGTGTGTGTGTGTGTGTTTGCTTTTTTGTATAAAGAAATGATTTTCAAAGAGGGGTCGACTAAAATAAAATTAAACTATCCGGGGTAAAATGGGGGAAAAACTAAAATAAATCTATCGTTACTCTAATTATACAATGGAGAGGAAACGCCTTGGAGATTAATAACGCCCAGACACAAAAGAAAATATGTACATCTTCCTAATTTCTTCTAAAATACATGGATGTATATACACACCAATTCAAGCACACACACACACACACACACACACACACACACACATATATATTATATATTATATGTATATATCATATGTATATATTATATATATGTATATATTATATGTATATTATATATATGTATATATTATATGTATATATATGTATATATTATATGTATATGTATATATTATATGTATATATTATATATACATGTATATATTTTATGTATATATTATATATGTATATATTATATGTATATATTATAAATATATGTATACATTATGTTTATATAATATATTTATATTTATATATATATAAATTATATGTATATATTATAAATATATGTATATGTTATATATGTATATATTATATGTATATATTATATATATTATATATACACGTATTATATATAATTACATGTATATTATACATATATTATAACTATATATATGTATATATTTACATATATATATATATATATATATATATATATAGTATGTATATATATGGGAAGATAATTTTTGGCAACACTAGATAAACACAGGTACTTATAAATTTGTATGTGCCAGATTCTGTTCACATTTTGGGATTCGAAAATGTAATGTTTCACGTCAAAAGAAAGTAATGAATAGGTATATTAGAATACGATATCTTGCTTGGGGTAGATAGGAACGGAATATTATAAAGAAGATATAGAACAAAAAAAAGAACAACTCGCCCTTAGTAATTGGTTTGGGTAATTGATAATATTTGAATCGTACGCATTGCTTTAGGATCAGCGTTTTAATATTGTGGAGTTTATATATGAGGTTAATAACCGATAATTTCCCATGCAGATCTTGCGGATACACCCACAGATTTAATAAGCTAAACGGAGGAATCATTATAGAATGTAATTATGAGTTTATCCTAGAATAATGAAGCCTGGGTGCCCAGCGTTGCGCAGGTTTGTGAGTTGAGGTTTAATTTAAGGCTAGTCAGTCGGAAAGAGGGGGAATTTCGAAAGTATCGGCGAGAAAGTGGATCGCTCCGTGTAGAAAAATGCTCAGTTGAGGGTGAGGAAATTAGTGGTTTTAGCCATTTTTTTTCAATATTTGTCGTCCGACAGGTGGACCTCAAACACAAAATCAGTTGCCCCTGTTAAGGTTTTTTAGGCAGACGTACGTAAATACAAAAATATATGCACACATGCATGCATCTAAACAGGCAGGGGGGATAATGGGAGAATATGTTAACAAGGATAAAGGAGCAGGCAGGCGGGGATATAGATGGGGTGCGTAAGAAATGGGGCAAACAGAGAAAGTTTTAAGATTGCATGTCTGATATATTAGTGTATAAAAATCGAGGCATACGGATTATAATTAGAAAAATAAAAGTCCAAATATAATAATCAAGTGTAAATTTTATGCACTAGAATGCAGTCTCATCTCAAATAAATTGTAAATGCAATAAAAAAATGACAACATAACATAAATTAATCAATAGTAAATTGATAAAAATAAAAAGTAAAAAAAAACAAAAACAAAATAAACAAATAAATAATACAGAATGAAGGCACCGCTAAGAAAAAGACGAAGGATAATGTATAAAAAAAATCTAGTAGTAGAGGTGATGATAAAGAAAGCGAGAACAGGTGTTTATAAAGAAGAATAGAGAAATGAACTAATTTAACATGATTAAAATATTAATTCACATTTCTAAGATAGATATACATGTAGATATATGTCACAGATTTAGTGAATTATTTTGTTCGGTATAATATTAGTCTGATGCTTAATTTTGAAATAGAATAACACACATCGACACGCAAATACAGACAGAAGCACACACAGACAAGCACACACACACACACACACACACACACACACACATATATATATATATGTGCGTGTGTGTGGGTGTTGGGGTGTTATATGTATATTTTTTTTATTTTATTTTCGTAAATATTGTCCTACGATATGGAAGCGGTTTCGATTAGTATTAATCTCATCAGGCAATAAAAAAAGGAAAATAATACTTTAAAAACATTTTTAATTAAAGAGGAAAAATAATTCAACCAGGTCTTTTGGAGACATGGTTTTATAATTTTATGTTTCCGTTCAAGAAAGAAAAAAAAGGGACAATCAATTGGAGGTGGTTTAAAAAATTATTTTGGGGGATATATAAAACGTTAGAGAGAGTAAAACAATGGAAGGGCATAGAGGAAACGGATTTGTAAATTCGTTGAGAGGTAAAAGAAGGAAGTGAGGAGGAGTAATCTTTAGTGCAAATGAGAACACGTGCAGAATAATAATAAAAAAAAATCCATATTTTATATTTCAACTCATTCAAAAATGGGTAGAAGCTGGGGAGAATTTACCGAGATTGTGTAATATTGCATGTTTCTAAACCCCAAAGTTAATCGGTCAGATTTGTTGTTCCTTCTTTTTTATCGTTTTGAATTTTACCCTTACCTATTCTAAACGATCGTATCTACCGTCGTAAGGGGTTAAATGAGACATCAAGTATTGCGAACTTTCTAGTGATATCAAATCATTTTTTTTAATTTGTATCTTAATAAGTCTATATACTTGTGAATCTTACCATATAGTATTTCTTTTAAATTGAACTGTTTATATATATATATATATATATATATATATATATATATATATATATATATATAATGTGTGTCAAATTATTAACTAGATACCAGTTTTTTTACCAGTTTCGTAAACTTACCGGTAGTTTCGTATCAAAAGCTTCGGATAAGTTTGCAGTGCTGAGCTGTTCCGCGCAATGTAAACAACTTGCCATCGTAATTGCTTAATCCACGATATTTGAGGTGTGTCAAAATATTAAGAAAGCAGTTTGTTTCCTCAACAAAATGGGTCGTAAATGCGGTTTGAGTTGTTCTGAAAAGAGTACAGCTGGCAAAATGTAAAACTACCCTCGAAATATCAAAAATGATAGGACGATACCAGAAAACTATGTAGAACTTGGTTAAGCCACCTAGAGATATACGTAAGAGAGTTGATAACGGTAAATCAAGGGTTGTTTCACGTTGTTCTCTACTACTTCAAATTTAACGTGAAGTTGTTAAGAATTATGGACAGACAAGTCAAGAGGTCTTTGACCAAGCCGGGTTGAAGAATGTCTCAAAAAGTACTCGATGATACCTTCTGAAAGACGTAGTAAAGTCTGTTAAGTCTGTGACAGACCCTCTATTAAAGCAACATTACACACAAAACCGATTGAAATGGGCAGAGGACAAGTGCATTTCACTCCTGATAGCCCAGATGGCTGGAGCAAGGGATGGGTCCAAGATGGACGACATCGTCGTCAGAGTTAAGGCGCCAACAACGGGGTGGTGGGATAATGATTTGGTCTGGGATTATCGAATGTATTTAGTTGCACAATGGAGAGCCACAGAAAGTGTAAAATAACGTCAAATGCTTACATAACTTTTCTGAAGGAGCATTTAAAAGCATGGCTCAAGAAGCAAAGGTTGCAGAATAATATTATCTCGCATGCAGCACACAGAAGCAAATAGTATTCGCAACAACTGTGGTTCTCTGGGCTACGGAAGATGGAGTGGTCTGCGAGTTAACCAGATTTGAACTCAGTTGAGAACCTGTGAAGTATCATGGAGCGACGCTTCTATGCAAGTTTACGCCAATTGAAGAGCAAAGATGAGTTGTGGGATGCTCTCCAATAGGTATTGCGAGGAATAACTGTTGACGAAATCACAAGTTTAGTTTATTCTGTAGACCAACATCTTTTACAAGTCATTCATAAAAAATAATCGCATACCCCCTACTAATTATGACAACGTATCAATTGCTACGTAGTTATTTTGCTCTAAGGACTTTTCCCAGGTAATATAATGTTTGAAAAGTGTTTCAGTAAAAAAATCATGGGTGTATTTGTTTTTTCTTCACCTCGTTTACAATTTGACACACTGACATCAACAGATATTCCTATGTTCTCGATAGTTTGGCTAATACTTTTTTTTAAATAATTTCATCTGACTAGAGTTGCTGAATCGAATTGTAATCACTTTTTAAAAAGTTTCATGGATTTTGATTCAGTCGTTCCTTAAATATTAAAAAAATGTACACTCGATAATAATTTGATACGCAGTATATATATATATATATATATATATATATATATATATATATATATATATATATACTGCGTATCAACTTATTATCAAGTTGAGTTGTTCTGAAAAGAGTACAGCTGGCAAAATGTAAAACTACCCTCGAAATATCAAAAATGATAGGACGATACCAGAAAACTATCTATCTATATATCTATATATATATATATAGAGAGAGAGAGATAGATAGATAGATAGATAGATAGATAGATAAGTATATATATATATATATATACACACAAACATGCATATAAGTAAGCAAACGTATTTATGTGTTGTGTTTTACATTTTATTTATTTTATGTATTAATTTTTATTTTATTTTTTATAAGTTTTATTATTTTAGTGTATTTGTTATTTTGTTCCTTTTCTTTTATTACATTTATTAAAATATTTATTATTTACTTATTATCTTCATATAAAATAAAGTTACTCATATATTTTCCAATACATTGCTTTAAATTCTCCGAAGATAACCTGTAATCTCTTCAGTTTCATAGTCGTCTCGATATTAACCTATATTAAGTTTGAGAAACCTTATTTATATTTATAAAGATAAGCAATTTTGTCGGTAATGCATTGCATCTATTAGAAAAAAGTATGTACTAAATTATATCGTTGTCCCAGTATATGTTAGGGAATAAGATTAGTTTATCATTGGAATCAGAACATAAGGAACGATAGTATTGTTACAGAAAAATGTAAGGATATAAAAAAAGTCAGAGTTTGGAAGTTTATTTTATTTAGTTTGAGTAGGGAACAAGTATTATAGGTGTATCTAATTTCAATGGTTGAATAAAGGAATATAGTTAAATAAACGAAATCGGTGCGTAATACATATATTTCATGCATATAGACACACGCAAACACACACACACGCACATGTATATATATGTATATACATACATATATTTATATATATATACATAAATATATATACATACATATATATTGTGTGTATAGGATGTGGGTTATTCAAAATCTTATTTAAGTTATGGACTTTATTTTAATTATATACAGGGTTATTCAAAAATCAAGAGACTTTATTCCAAAATATAAATACTTTATTAAAAAATCAAGAGACTTTATTCAAAAATACAAAGACTTTATTCAAAAATCAAAAGACTTTATTCAAAAATATAAAGACTTTTTCAGATATATAAAAAAAATATATTTTAAAATTTTACCCTTAATGGTAGAATCAAATCAAGGTATGGAGAACAATATGAACTCGGATGGTTCTGCTAACAAGAAACCCAGAGTAATGATGAATGAATCTCTTTTTGAGTTAATAAAAAGGCTTGTTGGGCAAAATGTACCTGCAACGGAAATTATGCAGATGACAGGACAGAGCAAGTCTACTGTGTATAAAGCAGTTTAAAAGATAAGAGAAAATCCAGATTCCTCTTATTCCGAAAATTATGGAAAATCAGGGCGACCTACAACACAGCATCCTGACTTGGTAAACAAGGTTAAAAATATTATTAATGAAGACCAGTCGTTAACTCAAAAAGGTATTCAAACAAAGTTTGAAGAAAAATTTGGATTTACCCCGAATCAAACCTCCGTTTGCAGACATTTGAAGGAAGCGGGGCTAACAAGAAAAAGGCTGAAGAGGAAGGCAGCTGTCGTTAACACGAATAATCACCGTGAAAAAATGAGAGAATACGCCAGGGCTTTTGTGGGATATCGAAACCGCGAAGTTTTGTTTCTGGATGAAACAGGCTTTAATTTGCACACATCCAAAAATTATGGATATTCGCAAATTGGTGTAAGCCCAGTTACTTATGTGCCCTCTTCTAAAGAACAAAACCTATCAGCCTGCTGTATTATTTCACAGTTCAGCTTATTCTATTACAAACTGATTGATGGATCGTTTAATGGGGAGAGGTTTCTTGAGTTTCTCGTCGGGGTTGTTAATGAGGGTGTTTTAAGGAGAAATGTAGTCTTAGTAATGGATAACGCCCCAATCCACAAGACAATTGTTGTTAAAGAGTTTTTAGAATCTCACCAGATTGAAAGTGTATCTCTTCCCCCCTACAGCCCCGACCTTAACCCTATAGACATTTTTTTTAGAATGGTTAAGTCTAGATACTCGGCTATAAGACCTCGTGCTGTTACTAGAGAAGAATTAAAAATTAATGTTGGTAATGTTTTGGAAAACTTAAATGGGGAGGACGTGCACATTTTTGAAAATCTCATTAGAAAAATGTGGGACCTAATCTACCAAGTAATAACAGGTGTTGAATAAATGAAATTATAAAGTCTCTTGATTTTTGAATAAAGTCTCTTGATTTTTGAATAAAGTCTTTATATTTTTGAATAAAGTCTCTTGGGTTTTGAATAAAGTCTCTTGGTGTTTGAATAAAGTCTTTATATTTTTGAATAAAGTCTCTTGATTTTTGAATAAAGTCTCTTGATTTTGAATTACCCTGTAATTTAATTAAATTATGCGGTACTATTAAAATTGCTAAGTAGATATATGCCTTCCCTTTATAGAAATCTCTAATCTTTTAGTAAGTAATGTATGTATATCTATATATATATATATATATATATATATATATATATATATATATATATATATATACACACACACAGAAGACGAGAGAGAGAAAGAGAGATAGATAGAGACGGAGAGAGAAAAGCAGACAGCAACGTACACACAATGACAATAGCTATGTGGAAATGTCTATTACCTCGAATATTGTGAATATTCAGAATTATAGTAAAACGATTAGTTTTTTTATATATATATTCAGATATTGAGCGAGT